>NC_035449.2:176900198-177200198 GCF_002127325.2 Helianthus annuus
AATCCTAAAGCTTTCAGGATTAAGGTATTCATTCCAACAATTTAATATGTATTGTATAAAGTCTCTTGGCCAGGACCCATATTAAGATGTATCCGAGGATCTGAAATTTGAAGAAGTATTGAGAGACTTCCATGAAGGAGATTGTGGAAACCACACTGGGCAGGGCATTGTTCCTCAAGGATCCTTAGAACAGTGATACTACTGGCACCATGAAAAGGGATGTTGTAGAATAGCCTGAGGAAATGTGATCCTTGTCAAAGAACACAGAATATCCTCATCACCAGCTGAACTGCTACACCTTATACATCCTCTTGCCATTCATGAGATGGGGGATGGATATAGTTGGCAAGCTCCTAAGCACCTGGTGGAAAAGTATTTATGCTTTCCGATGACTGCTACATTCTCTAAATGGATAGAAGCTGAAGCTTTTGCTCAAGTCAGAGAAAAAGAAGTTATATCCTTTATCAAAAGAACATTATAACTAGATTTGGCATTCCCTCTGAAATTGTATGTGATAATGGTTCCCAATTCATTGGAAGCAGAACTACTAACTTTTGTGACAGTTGGGGAATCAAGATGATAACATCAACACCAGTTCATCCACAGGCCAATGGCCAAGCAGAATCATCCAACAAGATCATCATCAACAATCTGAAGAAGAAGCTAGGATCCAAGAAGGGAAAATGGGCAGAGGAGTTACCTTATGTGCTATGGGCCGATAGAACAACTCCCAAGAATGCCACTGGTCAAACACCTTTTTCTTTAGTATTTGGGGCAGAAGCAGTGATCCCAACAGAGATGGTGATCCCAACTGCTAGAACAAATGCTCGTGATCCTGAAGAAAATGCTGCAATCCTGGCTCAGGATTTGGATACTATTGAGGAAGTCAGGGATCTGGCTAGGATAAGGATGGCAAGCTACCAACAAAGAATGGCTGGTGCTTACAACAAAAATGTTAGGATAAGGAAGTTCCAAGTCGGAGATATGGTGTTGAGGAAAACATTCCAAAACACTATTAATCCTGCTGACGGGAAGTTAGCACCAAAGTGGGAAGGCCCTTACTTAATTGAAGCTGAAGCAGGAAAGGGGGCATACAGATTGCTAACTATGGAAGGAAACTTGTTACCAAGAGCCTGGAATGCTGTTCACTTAAAGAGATACTTTATGTGAACATGATCCTTCAAGCATGTGATCCTTACACTGAAGTATCCTCGAAGGATCCCGGTGATGTCCGTGATCCTTACTCTGGTAATGTCCTTATCTTAAAACATTTACATTTCCTTACTTATTACCAAAGGATAAGGATCCTGTATCCTTCATCCTCTTCTCACGAACCATTTGAGTTATGATGGTTCAGGTATCTACAGCATATCGTCAAAGATCTTCAAAAGCAACGCAGATCCTTGGGCTTGTCCCCAGTTATCCTTGGGATTATCCCCAGTTTCCGCCAGCAGCGCACGATGATCCTGATATAGTTCACGTCTTTGGGACCAGTACCCACTTCCGGGGCTGACAACCTCATCGTACTGGCTATACCCAGGATCCTACGTATAATGGTAGACGTACCATACATCCGTTCATAAGGTTTCTAACGTTTTCACGTTAGCTAAGGTTTTGACATTTTCATGTCACTAAGTTTGGATAGTCGCCAGTAAGGGCCATACTCCAGTTTACATACGATCCTTTGGGCTTGTCCCCAGTTATCCTTTGGGCTTGTCCCCAGTTATCCTTTGGGCTTGTCCCCAGTGATCTTTGGGATCATCCTCCGTTATCCTTTGGGCATGTCCCCAGCTACTAATTTATCTTTTACATTGGCTTAGTCCCAAGTTATGTTCCATTTTTCAGGTTCTCAAAGCTAAACGAATAAGGATCCTTAATCCTTGTTATCCATTAAAATTTCACTTATGGTTATCTTGATCAAAGGTTAGGATCCTAACTTGGATCCTCAGGTATGATCCTTGACTATTTTGATTATACTAAACAACCCTTGCCCTTTGACAACTGAACCTATGATCCTTAAAATAAACTACCTTGAAAATTTTCGATTATAGGATATTTGATCCAGGATCATATCCTAAATTTCTTAAACATAATTTGCTCAACTTTTCTTACTCAAACAAACATGTGCCCAAAACAATTGAAAATAAAAAGGATAATAACACAAGATAAGCGACAAAAGTTTAAGATTTTATTTATTAACGAAAGGATTAACCCTTCAAAAGTTGTCAAAATTGCCAACCCACATTTCTACCAGCAAAACGTGGCCCGTCCACATGGGTTGGCAAAGGGTGTCCATTGTCTTTGCGGTCTTAGCAGGTGCAGGAAAGTAAAAGCGGCAGGATCACAAAGGCTTCATCCCCCAAACAGAGGATCCCTCCACCTTTTGTAATCCTACCTATTGTCCAAAGGATCCAGGATCCTTAACCCTAAAAACTATTGTTCAAAGATTACAGACCATCAACCACAAAAACTACTACCAAAATTTAAAAATTGGGCTCCGGCTATGTCTAGAAGTTTCCATCATTGCCCAATCTTGCAGCTCAAACCTTCGCTGCACCATCACCACCAGCTCCACTTGCTTCACCCTGATCCTTACCAGCATCTCCACCTTCAAGCATAGGGATATCCTCAGCATCATCATCATCCTCCAACTCTGCCAGCCTTGCCTTCCAACCTTCCACGTCCCATGTACCTTTGTCAAAGGAAGGATCCTGAGCCTCTGCAGCCATTTGCAGCTGGATCTTATACATGGTTATCGCAGCAGAGACCTTAGCATCCTGGGTGATATCATGCTTCTCGTAGTCAAACTTGATCAATGCTTTGACAGCTTCATCCCTGGTAGCCCGGAGCTCCTTCTCAAGATCGGCTATCTTGAGATCCTTCAGCACACCCATCTGTTGGAGGTCGGCAATTTGGCGATCCTGATCTTCAACGTGGTTAACATAAGTCTCTATTTCAGTAAGTTTCTACAAAAACAACAAGATATGACGTCAGACACAGGTGATCCTCAAAAACCATCAGGATAACCAACAGGGGCAGTGATCCTAACCTCGTTGACAGAATCAAGAAACTGCTGACGAATCAGGGGAAATCCTTGGAGATCCTCAGAAGTCTTCCTCTTCTTTCCCTTACCCCTAATGGGTAATTTAGGGGCTGAAGCAGAGGGACTAGCAGCAGGAGTCTTCTTCTTCGAAGACTTGACGTTGGCAAGATCATCAACCCCAAACAAGGAGGCAGACTTGGCGGACTTAGCAGATTTCCCAGCACCTACACAATCAAAACAAGATAAGTCTCCTAACTAATTTAATACTTTTGCATAGAACTTACTTTTTGGTAAGGATACTTACTTGACATCGTGGCAGATGCGGAGGATACTTCTTGTGAATCTTGGATGGTGACTTGAAAACTTCTGGTCTCAGGATCAAGCTTCTTGAAAGCTAAAACTCTCTCTCTTGCAGCAGGAGTTAACTTGAGATGAGTAACGGATATAGCTGAAAAAACACAAAAGACAAAAAAGACATTAGAGATCCTCATCATAAGAGACAAGTCTGATGGTGATCCTTCAAGGATCCTCTATCCTACCATGAGTAGCCCACTCCTTGGGCAGATCCTCCCTGTTAGGGATGGTATCTCTCCTAACAAAGAAGAATCGTCGCTTCCAGTTGGTATCATTTGTTGTGACCTTAAAAACAGGGTGATCCTCTCCAGCTTTCCGTTTCAACAAGTATCGACAGGAACCAAATGTGGTAAGATCATATAACTCGGCCAGCTCCGGCATCCCGAAGTCAATCCCCTCCTGCTCGATGATCCTCTCAAGGGTACACAGAACCCTCCAGATCATCGGCATGGCCTGGATATAGGACATACCGGTCAGAGAAAAGAAGGACTGGGTGAAGGCTGGAAAAGGGTATGAATATCCTATGGTAAACGGAGTTGCAGGAAAGGCCACCCAGGCGTCGGAAACGAAATCACTCAGAGCGGTGGGAGTAAAAGACTTGAAGACGGTATCCGCTGGAAAACAGTGACGGATCCTGTCAACATGAGCATCGGTAAAGCAACATCTCTCCGTAGGAGAGTCCTTAATGATCCCTTGGCTTTTCAGGGGACTGCTCTTCTCGTGATCCTTATGGGGAGAGTTTCGGAGCAACATCCTCACAGCAAAATAAAAACAGGGAGCAGAAAAACAGAGTAAGAGGAGGAAGAATGAAAAAGAAAAGAGAATACCTGATCGATCTTCGGTAGAAATTATAAAGGGAAGTTATATCGAATTTAAATGCAGAGTGATCCCAACCCTATCTCCTATTTATAATCATGATTTGCAGGGATGTCACTTCATTGACGTAATGATCACAACGGCTAGTCCGCTTATAACGGCTAGTTATCCGAGTAGTCCGTTGAAGATAAGATCAGAGCAAAATATAACTCATTAATTTACAATAAACTCCTTATATTTTGGGGGCAATTGTTAGGGCTGGATTTTTATTATACATGATCCTTACACGTGATCCTAACCAGTAATCCTTGTTTCTTTGGCAGATAGTGATCCTCAGCAGACTTCCAGGGTCAGGATCACGGACCATCATAGGATCCTCATGCTAACAGTTGCTTTCGTTGAATTTAATGTTGTTTTGCAGGAATGACTAGCAGGATCCGCTCTTAGCATCATAACCAAGGGACGCGTCTTCACAATTATGGCATTAGCTTAATCGGAGATAGACGTTGCAAAGGATATGGAAACTTAGCTTGATTTAAGGACGGCAATTTAGGCTAGATTGTCTATTATTTCTAAAGGGGTAATGAGCTGATTATTAGTCTTTTTACCTAAAATAGGTCACCTACACTTGTATAAATACCACTCTTCCTCATTTGGAAGAACACACGACGACACACAACACAACTCTCACACGCTTAGACACTCGAAACTATAGTGATCCTTGTACTCAGCTCATTATCATCCAAAGTTGTAACTATTTTTCTTATATTGAAGTTTGGTGATCGGTAGTTGCCATCACCCGAGGTTTTTTATGCCGGAGATCATACATTGATCAAGGGCTTTTTCCTCGTATAAATCATTGTGTCTTTGCATATTTCACATTGAAGTGATCCTTTACTTTTTCTACAAACCAAGCATCATACCCCATTTACATAAAGTTTGGTTGCATTATCCTTGTGTGATTTTTGACCAAAACACTTATATCTTGCAGTATCCTTAAAAGCAGTAAGTGCAGTCCTTGTTAAGGATCACGAAGGTACACAACATCCTGCCTATTATGTGAGTAAGAGTTTACTTGATGCCGAATCCAGGTATTCACACCTAGAAAAGCTTATCCTTGCTTTAATTATGGCATCTACTAAATTAAGACATTATTTTGAAACTCATGTTATTATTGTTAAAACTAATTTTCCAATTAAGAATGTCCTCAGGAAACCTGAAATGTCAGGAAGGATGGCTAAGTGGGCAGTGAAGCTTAGTGCATATGATATAAGATATGAGCCTAGGACAGCCATTAAATCCCAAACATTAGCTGAGTTTGTGGCAGATTTCAGTAGTGATTTGCAAAAGGAAGCTGAGTTAGAAGTCCAGCACCTAGAGGAGACCAAGGATCCTTAGATACTCTATACTGATGGATCCTCAAATGTCAAAGGAACAAGGCTTGGAATACTACTAAAATCGCCACAGGGGGACATAATACCCCACTCTATAGCTTGTGAGTTCCAAACCACTAACAATGAGGCCGAATATAAAGCCTTGATAGCTGGTTTGCAAATTGCTAAGCATATGGGGATCAGGTATCTTGAGGTACATGTAGATTCATTGCTAATCACTAATCACTTTAATGGATCCTATGCTGTTAAAGGTGAAAAACTAACCAAATACTTAGAGATAGTCAAAGAATTGGCACTCTCTTTTGTTTCCTTTAGTTTGACACAGGTACCAAGGGAAGAAAATACAGAAGCTGATGCATTGGCTAATTTAGGATCATCTTTGAAGATCCCGGAGAATATAAGTATCCCCATTATCCATATCCTGGCTCCTGCCATCGAGGATCATGTGGCCATGGAAATAGGAGAGGATTCTGCAATTATCCCTAGTGAGGATACTCGATCTCATTCAGGATTAGGATCATGGATCCTGCCAATCATGAGATACTTACAACATTAAGAGATTCCTACAGGAGAAAACCCTAGAGCTTTCAAAGTTAAGGTATCTCAGTTCACAATTTTAAATAATATGTTGTATAAGCGATCTCTTGCAGGACCATATTTAAGATGCATTGAGGATCCTGAAATCCAAGAAGTTTTAAAAGACTTCCATGAACGAGATTGGCCAACTATGAGAAGAGATGATGTGGAGTATGCTAAGAAGTGTGATCCTTGTCAGAGACACAGCAATATCCTTCATCAGTCGGCTGGATTTTTGCATCCCATATCCTCCTCTTGGCCATTTATGAGATGGGGTATGGGTATAGTTGTTAAGCTCCCTAAGGCACCTGGTGGAAAAGTGTTCATGCTTGCTATGACTGATTACTTCTCCAAGTGGATAGAGGCTGAAGCTTTTGCCCAAGTCAGAGAAAAGGAAGTTATATCCTTCATTAAAAGAAATATTATTACTAGATTTGGTATCCCTTCTGAAATTATATGTGATAATGGTTCCCAATTTATTGGTGGCAGAACTACTTACTTCTGTGACAGCTGGGGGATTAAGATGATAACATCAACACCAGTCCACCCACAAGCTAATGGTCAGGCAGAATCATCCAACAAGATCATCATCAACAATTTGAAGAAGAAGCTTGGATCTAAAAAAGGAAATGGGCAGAAGAACTACCTTATGTGCTACAGGCCAGACTCCATTCTCTTTGGTATTTGGAGCAGAATCAGTGATCCCTACAGAAATGGTGATTCTAACTGCTAGGATAAGTATCCGTGATCCTGAGGAAAATGATGAGAACTTGGTTCAAGACCTGGATACTATAGAAGAAATAAGGGATCTGGCTAGGATAAGGATGGCCAGTTATCAACAAAGAATGGTTGGTGCTTACAACAAAAAATGTCAGTGTTAGGGCTGGATTTTTATGACTTATGATCCTTACATGTGATCCTAACCAGTGATCCTTATTTCTTTGGCAGATAGTGATCCTCAGAAGAGTTCCAAGATCAGGATCACGGATCATCCTAAGGATCCTCACACTATCGATTGTTCTCTTTGGATTAAATGTTGTTTTGCAGGAATTACGAGTTGGACTTGGTCTTAGCAACGTAAACAAGGAATCTATCACGCTAATTTTGCACACGCATAATCAAAGATGGACGTTATGAAGAATATGGAAACTCAGCACAATTCAAGGGCGATTATTTAGGCTAAATTTACTTCTATTTCTAAAGGGGTAACGAGCTAGTAGTTAGGTGATTTGCCTAAAATAGAACCACACACACTTGTATAAAAGGCACTCTTGAACATTCGGAAGACACAACACATTTCTCACACGCTTTAGCACACGATACTATAGTGATCCTTGTACCTAGCTCGTTACCATCCAAAGTTGTAACCATCATTTGTTATATTGAAGTTTGGTGATCGGTAGTTTCCATCACCCGAGGTTTTTTATGCCGGAGATCATTGATCAAGGGCTTTTTCCTCGTATAAATCCTTGTGTCACTTGTGCATTTTACATTTAAGTGATCCTTCACTTTGTTCATCATACCAAGCATCATTCCCCGTTACATAAAGTTTGGTTGCATTATCCTTAAGTGATTTTTGACCAAAACAGTTTGGCGCCCACCGTGGGGCAATTGGTGCTTCATTCATAAGAAAATTTTTCTGTTGGTGATCATTCCGGAAGTGTAGCATGGCTTCATCGTTGAAAAATACTTCCACAGCGATGTCTGCAGTCAATTCATCTATTGGCATTCCACCTTTGCCTCCACCACCAGCTGGATCTCAGAAAAATGCTGAGAAGAGACCAACTCCTATCTCCTCTAAACCATCATCTTCTGCTCTAACTACTTCTGTTCCCAGTACTAGTGATATATTTACTTTGATTTTGCAGATGAGGGATCGTATGCAGCAGCAGGATGAAACTAATGACAGGATCCTTAGAGAAATCGGAGATCTCAAAAGACAAAAGAAAACGGCAGAGGATCATTCCCCACTGATGCCCAAATCTTTAAATTTTGATACTCCGATGGTTACTTCACAGCCATCAGAGGCCCCGGACGTTCAACATACGGGTGGATTAAGAGGAGTGCATTTCGGCCCAGCAGCAATGACTCAGGCATCAGGATCATATTTCCAACCGGCAGGATCCTACACTCAGCATATGAGATCCTTCATGAGCTTAGGATCCTCCTTTGTTCCAGGATCATCCCAGGTTCAAGGATCCTCATTTGTTCCAGGATCATCCCAGGTTCAAGGATCCTCCTTTGTTCCAGGATCATCCCAGGTTCAAGGATCCTCCTTTGTTCCAGGATCATCCCAGGTTCAAGGATCCCTTCAGATACCAGGATCCTTGAAGAATTTTCAAACAGGAAGTCCATATGTCCATCAAGGAGATTTTATTCCGATGCAGACCATTGCTTCCACTGGTCCATCCATCATCCCAGAATCCCAGCAATATGGATTCACATCCAGTGTTCCTAACTTGAACCCGATGGGAGGTAACACTTTTAATAATTCTCTTACCACTAACCATGGATTCATGCAGGATACAGGTATCAATCATGCTATGGCCAGAGAACTACAAAAACTGAAGGATATGATATCAAGTGTTCCAGGGGTAGTCAAACCTATCCCGGAGATTGCAGATGGAAGCCATAAGGTATCTCGTTTTGCACCACCAATTTGTGATGCTGAGATACCCAAAAGGTTCCATATCCCTACTATGAAGCTGTATGATGGTACAACGGATCCTGAGGAACACATAGCACAATACAGGGAAAGGATGGAGATCAATCCAATTCCAGAAAAGCTAAAGGAAGCATGCCTATGCAAAGGATTTGGATCCACTCTTACTGGATCAGCCCTTAAATGGCTGCTAAGTCTTCCCCCTTACTCTATTACCTCATTTGCTAATCTAGTTAATTTATTCAATAATCAGTTCTCTTGTAGTAGAAAATTTGAAAGATTGACTAGTGACTTATATAGGGTAACTCAGGGTCATAATGAATCATTAAGGGATTATATAACCAAATTTAGTAAAGAATCCTTGGACATTCCCAACTTGGATATGGCCACAGCTGTTGAGGCCTTCAAAATGGGATTGCTTAGGGATTCATTGTTCTATGATGATCTTGTTATGACACCATGCTGGAACCTAGATGAAGTAAGAACTCGTGTACTCAGGTTCATCCAGCTAGAGGATGACAAGAGAATCCAGGAGAGACAAATAGGATCCTCAAAACAAGAAAAGCAAGGATCCTCTTTCAAGAGCAATAAATTCAAATCCTACAATAGAAATGACAACCAGAACGTGCATGCTGTTGACCAAGAAGAGGATGATGAGGATTATCCTCCGATTTCTGAATATTGTTTTTCCGTTGATAATCATGAACTAATCCTTGCAATGCAGAATCTAGGAGAAAAAGCCAGATGGCCCAGAAAAAATGACAAACCAGCCGGAACTAAAGACAAATCGAAGTGCTGTGCATACCACGAGGATTTTGGGCATTTAACCGAAGAATGCATCGCGTTAAGAAAGGAAATTGGATATCTGCTAAGCAAGGGGCATCTAAAAGAGTTGTTGGGAAGAAAAAAGCAAAGGACTCAAGATCCTGAGAGGATCCCTGAGAAAGCTCCAGCTCCTCCAGCAGATGCACAAGTAATCAACTTTATTTCTGGAGGATCAGACATCTGTGGTACATCCTTCTCGGCAGCTAAAAGGCGTGCAAAGGAAGCTAAAATGGATAACGGAGAAAGACCTATTCGAACATCAAGTGTCTCGGAAGGAAAAATCATATCCTTTGATGAGGATGATAGAATTAACATCCAGGATCCTCATCATGATAGTTTAGTTATTACTCTCTTTATTTCTAACCACTTTGTCCGCAGGATCCTTATTGATGGAGGAAGCTCAGTAAATATTATCCAGCTTGATGTTCTGAAGAAAATGGGTATCCCTGAATCAGATATCACACCAAGATCCTCCGTACTTGTAGGATTTAGTGGCGAAACTAAGAAAACCCTGGGGGACATCAAACTCCCAATTTACGTGGAAGGATTGCATAATTATCAGAAATTTTGTGTTATTGATTGTTTGTCTTGTTGTAATGTTATCCTTGGCAGGCCCTGGATACACGATATGAAGGCAGTCCCATTCACCTACCATCAATGTGTGAAGCTCCCTAGCCCTTGGGGAATAATCAAGATCGATAGTGATCAGCAGGAGGCTAAGGATTGTTACACCTCGTCAATGAAACCGGCCTCGAAGCCAAGGGAGCAATAGCAATTACAGTATCCTCCAAGGGATGTCTTGGAGGCGAGAGAGCAGGATGTGGACGAAATCCTTTTGGATCCTAATGATCCTGAATCAAAAATCTCTATCGGATCAGGGATCCTTGGCAAGATGAAAGAAGACATAGTATCCTTCCTCAAAAGAAGAAAGTCTACCTTTGCATGGAAACACGAAGATATGACAGGTATATCTAAGGATATTATCACTCATAAACTTGGCATTGACAGATCAATCAAACCAATCCATCAAAAAAGGAGGAAGTTTGCACCGGAAAGAAATGCCATTATCCAGGAAGAAGTAGAGAGATTAGTTCGAGCAGGGGCAACATATCAAAGACTGGAAAACATGATGTTCAAAGATCAGATTGGACAGACTATGGAAGTATACATAGACGATATGGTCGTAAAATCCAAGAAAGCTGAGGATCACCTAAGGGACTTGGAGGAAGCATTTGATATCCTTGATAATTATAACATGAAGCTTAATCCTTCAAAATGTCACTTTGGTGTTAAAGCAGGGAAATTCTTAGGATATATGGTAACCCAGAGGGGCATTGAAGCAAGCCCGGAACAAATCAAAGCATTGGTGAATATCAAATCCCCTGCCAACGCTAAGGATGTGCAAAGGCTAACAGGCAGGATAGCAGCTCTAAACAGATTCATATCCAAATCCTCAGAAAAGTGTAAAGAATTCTATGATATCCTAAGAAAGAACAAGAAATTCGAATGGACTGAAAAGCATGAGAATGCTTTACAAGCCCTAAAAGAATACATGTCCTCAGCCCCAGCATTGATGAAGCCAGAAAAAGGAGATGTGTTATCCTTATACCTTGCGGTATCCTCAAAAGCAGTAAGTGCAGTCCTTGTTAAGGATCATGAAGGTACACAATATCCTGTCTATTATGTAAGTAAGAGTTTACTTGATGCTGAATCCAGGTATTCTCACCTTGAAAAACTTATCCTTGCACTGATTATGGCATCCACTAAACTAAGACATTATTTTGAAACCCATGTTATTGTTGTTAGAACTAATTTCCCAATTAAGAATGTCCTCAGGAAACCAGAGATGTCCGGAAGAATGGCTAAGTGGGCAGTAAAGCTTAGTGCCCATGATATAAGATATGAGCCTAGAACAGCCATTAAATCTCAAGCATTAGCAGACTTTGTGGCTGATTTCAGTAGTGATCTACAAAAGGAAGCAGAATTGGAGGTCCAACAGCTGGATGAGACCAAGGATCCTTGGATACTACATACTGATGGATCCTCAAATGTCAAAGGCACAGGGCTCGGCATACTACTAAAATCGCCACAGGGGGACATAATACCCCATTCCATAGCTTGTGAATTCCAAGCCACTAATAATGAGGCTGAATATGAAGCCTTAATCGCTGGTTTGCAAATTGCTAAACATATGGGGATCAGGTATCTTAAGGTATACGTGGATTCATTATTAATCACTAATCACTTTAATGGATCCTATGCTGTTAAAGGTGAAAAACTGACCAAATATTTAGAGATAGTCAAAGAATTGGCACTCTCCTTTGTTTCCTTCAGTTTGACACAGGTACCAAGGGAGGAAAATACAGAAGCTGATGCATTGGCCAATCTAGGATCATCTTTGAAGATCCCAGAGGATATAAGTATCCCCATCATCCATATCCTGGCTCCCGCTATTGAAACTCTGGTGGCCATGGAAATAGAAAAGGATACTGCAATGATCCCTAGTGAGGATACTCAACCTTTTTCAAGATCATGGATCTCACCAATCATGAGATACTTACGACACGGGGAGATTCCTATGGGAGAAAATCCTAGGGCTTTCAGGATTAAGGTATCTCAATTCACAATCTTGAATAATGTGTTATATAAGCGATCTCTTGCAGGACCATATTTAAGATGTATCGAGGATCCTGAAGTTCAAGAAGTGTTAAAAGACTTCCATGAAGGAGATTGTGGAAACCACACTGGGGGCAGGGCATTGTTCTCAAGGATCCTAAGGACAGGATACTACTGGCCAACTATGAAAAGGGATGCTGTGGAGTATGCTAAGAAGTGTGATCCTTGTCAAAGACACAGCAATATCCTTCATCAGCCGGCTGAATTTCTACATCCTATTCCATCCTCTTGGCCATTTATGAGATGGGGGATGGATATAGTTGGCAAGCTCCCTAAGGCACCTGGTGGAAAAGTATTCATGCTTGCCATGACTGACTACTTCTCCAAGTGGATAGAGGCTGAAGCTTTTGCCCAAGTCAGAGAAAAGGAAGTTATATCCTTTATTAAGAGAAACATTATAACTAGATTTGGCATTCCTTCTGAAATTGTATGTGATAATGGTTCCCAATTTATTGGGAGCAAGACTACTAACTTTTGTGACAGTTGGGGGATTAAGATGATAACATCAACACCAGTCCACCCACAAGCCAATGGCCAAGCAGAATCATCCAACAAGATCATCATCAACAATCTGAAGAAGAAACTGGGATCCAAGAAGGGGAAATGGGCAGAGGAATTGCCTTATGTGCTTTGGGCTGATAGGACAACTCCCAAGAATGCTACTGGTCAAACACCCTTCTCTTTAGTGTTTGGGGCAGAAGCAGTGATCCCAACAGAAATGGTGGTTCCAACTGCTAGAACAAGTACTCGTGATCCTGAAGGAAATGCTGCAAACTTGGCTCAGGACTTGGATACTATTGAGGAAATCAGGGATCTGGCTAGGATAAGGAATGGCGAGCTACCAACAAAGAATGGCTGGTGCTTACAACAAAAATGTCAGAATAAGGAAATTCCAAGTGGGGTATATGGTATTGAGAAAAGCATTCCAAAATACCATCAATCCTGCTGATGGGAAATTAGCACCAAAGTGGGAAGGCCCTTACTTGATTGAAGCTGAAGCAGGAAAGGGGCATATAGATTGCTAACCATGGAAGGAAATTTGTTACCAAGAGCCTGGAATGCTGTTCACCTAAAGAAATATTTCATGTGAGCAGGATCCTCCTGGCACATATGATCCTTACATTGAAAGCATCCTCGAAGGATCCCAGTGATGTCAATGATCCTTACCCTGGTAATGTCCTAATCCTAAACTATTCCATTTTCTTATTTTTACCTAAGGATAAGGATCATGTATCCTTCATCCTCCTCTCACGAGAATTTGAGTTCTGATAGTCCAGGTATCCTCAGCATATCATTGAAAATCTTCAAAAGCATCTCAGATCCTTGGGTTCGACCCCTGTTATCCTTGGGCTTGTCCCCAGTTTTCGCCTGTAGCGCACGATGATCCTGGTATAGTTCATGTCTTTGGGACCAGTACCCACTTTAGGGGCTGATAACCTCATCGTACTGGCTATACCTAGGATCCTACGTATAATGGTAGACGTACCATACATCCGTTCCTAAGGTTTCTAACGTTTTCACGTTAGCTAAGGTTTTGGCATTTTCATGTCACTAAGTTTGGATAGTAGCCAGTGAGGGCCATACTCCAGTTTACATACGATCCTTGGGCTTGTCCCCAGTTATCCTTCGGGCTTGTCCCCAGTTATCCTTTGGGCTTATCCCCAGTTATCCTTCGGGCTTGTCCCCAGTTATCCTTTGGGCTTGTCCCCAGTTATCCTTTGGGCATGTCCCCAGATTACTAACTTATCTTTTATATTGGCTTAGTCCCAAGTTATGTTCTATTTTTCAGGTTTTCAAAGTTAAACTATTAAGGATCCTCGATCCTTATTATCCATTAAAGTTTCATTTATGGTTATCCTGATTAGAGGTTAGGATCCTAACTTGGATCCTCAGGTATGATCCTTAATTATTTTCGATTTCATACATTATTTGTTTGAATAACCCATAGACTTTGACAACTGAACCTATGATCCTTAAAATAAACTACTTTGAAAATTTTCGATTATAGGATATTTGATCCAGGATCATATCCTAAATTTCTTAAACATAATTTGCTTAACTTTTCTTACTCAAACAAATATGTATCAAAACAATTGGAAATTAAAAGGATAACAATACGAGATAAGCCAAAAAGATTAGAGTTATTTTATTAACAAAGGTTTAAAACCCTTCAAAGTTGTCAAAATTGCCAACCCACGTTTCTACCAGCAAAACGTGGCCCGTCCACATGGGTTGGCAAAGGGTGTCCATTGTTTGTGCGGTCATAGCATGCAGGTAAATAAAAGGCGGCAGGATCACAATGGCTTCATCCCCCAAACAGAGGATCCCTCCACCATGTGTAATCCTACCTATTGTCTGAAGGATCCTGGATCCTCAACCCTAAACCTATTGTTCGAAGTTACAGACCATAATTGTTTAAAAACATCAACAAACACAAAAAATTGGGCTCCGGCTATGTCTAGAAGTTTCCTTCATCGCCCAATCCTGCAGCTCAAGCCTTCGCTACACCATCACCACCAGCTCCACTTGCCTCTCCACCCTGATCCTTGCCAACATCACCACCCTCAAGCATCGGGACCTCCTCAGCCTCCTCATCATCCTCCAACTCTGCCAGCCTCGCCTTCCAGCCCTCCACGTCCCATGTGCTTTTGTCGAAGGCAGGATCCTGAGCTTCCGCAGCCATCTGCATCTGGATCTTATACATGGTTATTGCAGCAGAGACCTTGGCTTCCTGGGTGATATCATGCTTCTCATAATCAAAGTTGATCAGCATTTTGGCAGCATCATCCTTGGTAGCCCGGAGCTCCTTCTCAAGATCAGCAATCTTGAGATCCTTCAGCACACCCATTTGTTGGAGGTCAGCGATTTGGCGGTCTTGATCCTCGACGTAGCCAACATAAGTCTCTATCTCAGCAAATTTCTGCAAGGAAAACAAGGCATAACCTCATAAACAAGTGATCCTCAAAACTGTCAGGATAACAAACAGGGTCAGTGATCCTTACCTCATTGAAGTAGTCCAGGAACTGTTGGCGAAGCAGGGGCAGACCTTGTAAATCCTCAGAGGCCTTCCTCTTCTTTCCTTTACCCCTGACAGGTGCTTTGGGGGCTGAGGCAGTTGGGCTAGCAGCAGCAGCCTTCTTCCTTGAGGATTTGACGTTTGTAAGATCATCAATGCCAAACTTTGAAGCAGACTTAGAGGATTTTCCAGCACCTACACAACCAAAATAAGATAAGTATTCTAATTAAACTTGAAAATCCTACATAGAATTACTTTCTAAATGAGGATACTTACTTGACATTGTGACAGAGGCAGAGGATACTTCTTGGGAATCCTGGGTAGCAACCTGGAAAGTTCTTGTCTCCGGATCAAGCTTCTTGAAGGCCAAAAGTCTCTCTTTGGCAGCAGGTGTCAACTTCAGATGAGAGATGGAGATAGCTGCACAAAAAATAACAGAATATCAGTGATCCTCATCCTAAGGAACAGGTTTTATGGTGATCCTTCCAGGATCCTCTATCCTACCATGAGTAGCCCACTCTTTGGGCAGATCCTTCCCATCAGGGATGGTATCTCTCCTAAAAAAAAAGAATCGTCGCTTCCAGTTTGTATCGTTCTTGGTAACTTTGAAGACAGGGTGATCCTCCCCAGCTTTTCGCTTAAACAAATAGCGATGGGATCCGAAAGTAGTAAGATCATACATCTCAGCCAGCTCCGCCATACCAAGGTCAATCCCCTCTTGTTCAATGATCCTCTCAAGGGTGTATAACACCCTCCAGATCATGGGCATAGCCTGGATATAGCAGATGTCGGTAAGAGAGAAAAAGGATTGGGTAAACTGTGGGAAAGGATACGAATATCCTATCAAGAACGGAGTAACCGGAAAAGCTACCCAAGTATCAGAAATAAAATCACTCAAAGCAGTAGGGGTAAAAGTCTTGAAGAGAGTATTCGCCGGAAAGCATTGACGAATTCTGTCGATCTGAGGATCGGTAAAACAGCACCTCTTAGTGGGAGAATCCTTGATGATCCCTTGGCCCTTCAAGGGACTGTTCTTCTTAGGATCCTTGTGCGGAGAGTTCCGGAGCAACATCTTTTCAAGACGATAGAAAGAAAAAGAAAAACAGAGCAAGCAAGGTAGAAGGAGAAGGGGAATACCTGTTCAATTCTCTGATCGCGGTTATAAAGGGAAGAGTTCTCGAATTTAAATGCAAACGATCCTATCCCTAATTCTATTTATAATGATGATTTGTGCAGGGTTGTCACTTCCGTGACGTCAGATCGCAACGAATAGTTCCATTGTAACGGCTATATATCCGTTGTCAGTTAGAGATAAGACCGACAAAATATAACTCGTTTATATCAGATAAATACTCCTTATATTTTGGGAGCAATTGTTAGGGCTGGATTTTTATGACTTATGATCCTTACATGTGATCCTAACCAGTGATCCTTATTTCTTTGGCAGATAGTGATCCTCAGAAGAGTTCCAAGATCAGGATCACGGATCATCCTAAGGATCCTCACACTAACGATTGTTCTCTTTGGATTAAATGTTGTTTTGCAGGAATTACGAGTTGGACTTGGTCTTAGCAACGTAAACAAGGAATCTATCACGCTAATTTTGCACACGCATAATCAAAGATGGACGTTATGAAGAATATGGAAACTCAGCACAATTCAAGGGCGATTATTTAGGCTAAATTTACTTCTATTTCTAAAGGGGTAACGAGCTAGTAGTAAGGTGATTTGCCTAAAATAGAACCACACACACTTGTATAAAAGGCACTCTTGAACATTCGGAAGACACAACACATTTCTCACACGCTTTAGCACACGATACTATAGTGATCCTTGTACCTAGCTCGTTACCATCCAAAGTTGTAACCATCATTTGTTATATTGAAGTTTGGTGATCGGTAGTTTCCATCACCCGAGGTTTTTTATGCCGGAGATCATTGATCAAGGGCTTTTTCCTCGTATAAATCCTTGTGTCACTTGTGCATTTTACATTTAAGTGATCCTTCACTTTGTTCATCATAACAAGCATCATTCCCCGTTTACATAAAGTTTGGTTGCATTATCCTTAAGTGATTTTTGACCAAAACAGTCAGGATCAGGAAGTTTCAAATTGGTGATATGGTGTTAAGGAAAGCATTTCAGAATACCACCAATCCTGCTGATGGAAAATTGGCACCAAAATGGGAAGGCCCTTATTTGATTGAAGCTGAGGCAGGAAAGGGGGCATATTGATTGCTGACCATGGAAGGTGATTTGCTACCAAGAGCCTGGAATGCTGTCCACTTGAAGAAATATTTCATGTGAACAGGATCCTCATTAAACAGATGATCCTTACATTATGGGTATCCTTGAAGGATCCTTAAAGCACAGATGATCCTTACTTTGGTAATATCCTAATCTCAAACTATTTCATTTCCTTATTTTCTCATATAAGGATAAGGATCGTGTGTCCTTTATCCACCTCTCACGTGATTCTGAGTTTTGAAAGTTCAGGTATCCTTAGCAAAATGTTGGTTATCCACAGAAGCAGTCAGTTCCTTGGGTTTGACCCCAGTTATTTGGGCTTGACCCCAGTTCCGCCTGCAGCGCATGATGATCCTGGTATAGTTCATGGCAGTGGGACCAGTACTCGCTTTAGGGGCTGATAATTCCATTGTACTGGCTATACCTAGGATCCTACGTATAATGGTAGACGTACCATACATCCATTCCTAAGGTTTCTAACGTTTTCACGTTAGCTAAGGTTTTGGCATCTTCATGTCACTAAGTTTGGATAGTCGCCAGTTAGGGCCATACTCCAGTTTACATACGATCCTGGGCTTGTCCCCAGTTATCCTTGGGCTTATCCCCAGTTATCCTTGGGCTTGTCCCCAGTTGCTAACTTTTATCTTATAATTGGCTTAGTCCCAAGTTATGTTCTATTTCAGGTCTTTGAAGTTAAACAACCAAGGATCCTTGATCCTTACTTCTCTTTAAGGTTTGTCTTATAGATATCCTGGTTATGGTATTAAGGGTTAGGATCCTAACTTGGATCCTTAGGTTTGATCCTTAACTATTTTAATTTTGTTCATTGTTTATTTGAATAACCCTTGTAATTTGACAACTAAACTTGTGATCTTTAAAATATACTACTTTTTGGGATTTTTCAACTATAGGATATTTGATCCTGGATCATATCCTAAATATTTTCAATCTGACTTATCCAAGATTTCTTATTTAGACAAGTATACATCAAAACAATTGAAAATTAAAAAGACAAACAAGGATAACAACACAAGATAAGCCAAAAAAGATTATAGTTATTTTATTAACAAAGATTAAACCACCAAAAGTTGTCAAGATTGCCAACCCACGTTTCTACCAGCAAAACGTGGCCTGTCCACATGGGTTGGCAACGGGTGTCCATTGTTTGTGCGGTCTTAGCATGCAGGTAATTAAAAGGCGGCAGGATCACAATGGCTTCATCCCCCAAACAGAGGATCCCTCCACCATTTGCAATCCTACCTATTGTCTGAAGGATCCTGGATCCTTAATCCTAAAACTATTGTTCAAAGTACAAACCGAGAATTGTTCAACAAAAACAACCATCAAACTAAAAAATTGGGTTTCGGCTATGTCTAGAAGTGTCCATCATTGCCCAATCACTCAGCCTACACCTTCGCTGCATCACCACCTCCGGCTCCACTTGCTTCACCACCTTGATCCTTGCCACTGCTTCCAGCCTCAATCGTCAGCATCTCCTCAACCTCCTCTTCATCATCCAGCTCAGCCAGCCTTGCCTTCCACCCTTCCACATCCCAGTTGCTCCTGTCAAAATCAGGATCCTGAGCTTCCAAGGCCATCTGCAGTTTGGTCTTGTACATCGCTATGGCGGCAGAGACTTTGGCATCCTCGGTGATCTCGTGCTTCTCGTAGTCAGCATTGATCAACACCTTAGCCGTCTCATTTTTGGCATTCTGGAGGTCCTTTTGGAGGTCGGTAATCTTGAGATCCTTGAGCAGTGCAACCTATTGGAGGTCAGCAATTTTCCTATCCTGATCCTCAACGTTCCCCACGTAATCTTCAATCTCAGCAAATTTCTGCAAAGAGGATAAAGGACAGTTCAGGACTAGGTGATCCTCAAACAAGCAGGATATACAAGCAGGGACAGTGATCCTTACCTCATTGAAGTACTCAAGGAATTGTTGCGGATCAAGGGCAGACCTTGCAGATCCTCAGCTTCAGAGGCTTTTCTTTTCTTGCCTCCCCTTCCTTTGGAGGGTGCCTTGGGGATTGAAGCAGTTGGGCTAGCAGGAGTCTTCTTCTTGGAGGATCTGACATTGGCAAGATCAGTGACACTGAATTTGGAGGCAGACTTTGAGGATTTTCCAGCACCTGCACGATCGAAACAAGATAAGTATCCTTATCCTACTTATATTTAATTGTTTATTTGAATTTTTAAACAGGATACTTACTTGACATCGTGACAGAACCTGAGGATACCTCTTGTGAATCCTGGGTGGTTGTCTTGAATGATCTTATTTCAGGATTGAGTCTTCTAAAAGCAGCAAGCCTCTCTTTGGCAGCAGGAGACAGTTTGAGGTGTGAGACAGTAACAGCTGCATAACAAAGAACAAAAGGGTGTTAGTGATCCTCATACAAAAGGAGACTGTCCGGTGATCCTTCTCAGGATCCTCTATCCTACCATGGGTAGCCCATTTTCTTGGTAGATCTTTTCCATTGGGGATAGTATCTCTTCTGACAAAGAAGAAACGCTGTTTCCAGTTGGTGTCGTTCTTGGTGGCTTTAAAGATTGGGTGTTCTTCACCAGGTTTACGTTTGAACAAGTAGCGGTGGGATCCAAAGGTAGTGAGATCATACATCTCGCCCAGCTCTGACATTCCTAGGTCAATGCCCTCCTGCTCAATGATCCTTTCAAGGGTATACAAAACCCTCCAGATCATTGGCATGGCTTGGATATAAGAGATGCCAGTAAGAGAGAAGAAGGACCGGGTAAAGGCCGGAAAAATGATAGGTGTATCCTACGGTAAACGGAGTAACAGGGAAGGCAACCCATGTTTCAGAAACGTGATCACTCAGGGCAGTGGGATCGAAGGATTTAAATACGGTGTCTGCAGGAAAGCAATAGCGGATCCTATCGATCTGAGGATCAGTGAAACAACAGCGTTCCTTTGCAGAATCTGTGATGATTCCTTGACTTTTAAGAGGGCTGTTTTTCTGGTGATCCTTAGCAGGAGAGTTCCGGAGCAACATTTTTGGCAAGATGATGGTAAAAGCAATAAAACAGAGTAAGAGAAGGAAGAAGATGAAGAGAGAATACCTGTTTGTTCTTCGGATGAGATAATAAAGGGAGTCTCTCTAAGATTTAAATGTGAATTGATCCTATCTTTATCTCCTATTTATAATCATGATCTTGCAGGGTTGTCACTTCCGTGACGTTAGGATTGCAACGGATAGTTCGATTACAACGGCTATATATCCGTTAGTTAGTTGCGGATAAGATCAGCAAAATATAACTCGTTTATGTTACATAATTACTCCTTATATTTTGGGGGCAATTGTTAGGGGAGGATTTTCTAGTAGCCCGTGATCCTCATGTGTTATCCTTTTAGTGATCCTAACTTCTGTGACAGATAGTGATCCTCAGAAGTACTTCAGGATCAGGATCAAGGATCACCCTAAGGATCCTTATACTAACGATTGTTCACTTTGAATTTCGTATTGTTTTGCAGGAGTAACAAGTTGGACTTGGTCTTGGCAACGTTATTAAGGAATATTCCACGGTTATTTCGCACGTGTTTGATTGGAAATGGACGTTGTGGAGAACGTGAGAGCATGGCACGAATTGCGGATAGTTTGTTAGGCTAGTTAACTTCTATTTTTAAAGGGGTAGCGAGCTAGTTTTTAGAACACTTGGCTAATTTTGGCTACACACACTCGTACAACCGCACTCTTGAGCATACAGCAAAACACTTAACAATTTTTACACATTTTTGCACGTTACACCATAGTGATCCTTGTACCTAGCTCGTTATTATCCGAAGTTGTAAACATTTGTTGGTTAATTTGAAGTTGGTGATCGGTAGTTTCCATCACCCGAGGTTTTTTATGCCGGAGATCATTCATTGATCAAGGGCTTTTTCCTCGTATAAATCTTTGTGTCACTTGTGCAATTTACTTCTAAGTGATCCTCATTGTTGTTCACCAATTCAAGCATCATACCCCATAACAAAGAGTTTGGTTGCATTATCCTCATCTTATTTTTGACCAAAACAGGTCCTGTAACCTAAAAGGGTATCATGACTTAGGCTCGCCCACCTAATCTGATAAAAACACTAGTACTGTGCACAATACCCCACATACCGGCTGTAATTGAAGACTACAAAGACTTAATCCCTGTAATTATAACTTTGAAAACAAACATGATTTTGAAAGCAAGTTTGGTAAAAAGAGAATGACTCACAAACGGTGAAAAAAAAGAATGGACCCACTTTGTAACTTTAGGGTTCAACTAGAAAATCTCCTGGTATAAATTTTGGGTATAACTTCTAAGCTATTAAAAATAAAAATATATAATGCACTCGTGGTAAGTATAATACTCCTAAATCAACCTTGTCCCAATGTCTTGAGATAGAATCCCAACAACTTAGTCGGGCAGAGCCCTGACATATGTTATGAGGCTCAGATCAATCGGAAAGGGTAGCGGTGATCGAGAGTTACAATACTTAAAACGGGGCAGAGCCTTATTATTATTATTATTATAGATATAAAAAAACTAAAAGAAAAAATTAAATAAATAAATATATATATTGAGAGAGTAGCGACACTCAGGATGGAAGGATGGAAAGCTTAAACTTCCATATTTATAGTGAAACGATGAGTTTGAGAATACTTTCACTTAGATGCCTTAAATCCTTCCACGTATCACTTGAATTCAATTGAATGTCCACGTATATATGTATATATATATATATATATATTTTTAGTAAATATCTTATGTTCACTACACAAGACACGTACACAACATCAAATCTAAAAATTCTATTTTTTTTTTCTTTTGTAGGACACACGTCCACATCCCATTTTTTTCAAATATTTTAATTCTTTATTATTATTTTTTTATTTATATATTATAATTAATTTAACTGCTTCACTTATTTGGCGCATATAACTTCTAAAATACGACGTTTTGTAAAATAATGAATATGTCATTAGAACGAGAATATTTGTATCTACATTTTGAACCAAGTTTCATTAAAAACAGAGTAGGTTCAAATATAATGTTATTTTTATAATTTAGTTATTATATGGTCACTAGGCTCGTCTAGGTATTTCATATTTCTAACAGTCGACTTACTCGTAATATACATGTCTAATAATATAAGTTTTTATATACTTTTATTTTTATTAGACAGGTCACCCATACATAGGCCAATTAATTGGTATAATATTTCAATTAACTATATAAAATAGTGTTTAAAACTATTTAGATTGAATATTTATATTAAAAATAAACTAGTTACTAGTTACTAGTGGTTAATAAATTTAACCAAACCTATAATTCTTATATAAAAATAGGAATGTGACACAACATCCCGGGTATGAACACGTATCGTACAAATAAGATATAGCTTAAGATATTGACCAGGATATGGGCTCAGAATTTCACCCATAACAGTAGTGACATGATATCCTGAATGTATTCAAAGTATTGGACACCAAACTCTCTCCTGATTGCATACACATTCACTTGAGGCAAGAATCCCCAACTGATGATATCCCCAAGTGACACATCCCTGTCTCTTTTGTAATACTTCAATGGTCGCTTGAATTTTCTTTCATTGCTCTTTCTAAACCACTTCTTTCTTTCTTCCTTCTGTGCATCTTTTGTTGTACCATCAAAGTTCTTATCTTTCAGACACTCTCCCACTTTCCTTCTCAATTCATCGATATTCTCTTGACTGAAAAATTCAACAAGAGTTGGAAAGTTAGAAGTATCAGCATTCACATTCTCTTCGTCGCTACAATCTTCAACCTCAACTCGATCATAATTATCTTCCTCATCAACATACTTGTACTGATACTCGGGCTGTTGATTCATATCAAACGCATTCAACTCTTCTTCAAAGTCAAATTTAAAATCAGGATCATCAATTTTCGTCATCTCAATAATATCAGCCATTGTATATGTATGCCTGATTTCACCTTCCTCAACTTCAGGCTCTAGACGCAAAATCAACTTTTCCTTTTTATCAACATTCTGATCTTCAACGTTCTCCCCCTCACCTTCTGCACCTTCAGATTCTTCATTCACATCATCGTGAAGAAAATGATCAACATTTTGTTCATTTGATGCTTCAGTAACTTTAATACCAGTACCACCTTGACCATTGTCATCATCATCATCGATATGACTACTTGCAGAGAATACATCATCTGCATCATCAACTTTATCTTCATCATCCTCTTCGTCATCATCCCCTTCAACGTCTTCCTCATCATTAATAACATCATCTATTAACACATCTTCCTTAAAAATACCAGAAACAGCAGATATAGGACGAGGATTCTGAATAGGAGATTCAAGTACAGTGGATGGAACAATTGATCTTTCAGTAACCTTAGAAACACCTTCAACACCCTTGCCTTTATTCTTCATCTGAGCATCAATTTCAGCTTGACGTCGAGCTCTAACCTCTTCAAGTTCAATCTCTTCAAATCTCTGCTCAACAGACTTTCCAAGCATGTTTTCTAACACTTTATTCATCATGTATATCTCGTGTTCTTTCATTGCTTTAGCAGCTTCCAATTCTTTGTTTTTTAACTCAAAGTACTTGTTCTGCTCATCCCTGTGTGCTTTCTCTTCTTCTAATTCAGCAACTTTCACTTTAAGAATATCAATTTCAGTCTGATGAGCTTCAATTTTCTTTAACAATGATGAATTTTCAGCTTCCACAGACTTAACACGCTTTTCCAGTTTCTTCTCACGATCCACCAACTTCTTGTTTTCCACTAACACTTCTTCAACTTTCTTCTCCAAATTCTTTACTTGCTCATCACTCGCAAAGCGAAAATTACCAATATCATCCAGAGGAATATTCACTGGAATATGAGGAAACCCTCTGTATCCAGAAGAACCAGGTGTAGTTTGGACAGGTGGTTGTGTGGATGGTGGTGTTTGAAAGATTTGATTTGAAGTGAAAACAAGTTGTTCTTGGATTGGTGTTTGGTGTGGTGGTGATAGATGTGGTGGTGATTGATGTAATGGTGATAAATGAAGTGGTGATAGATGTGGTGATTGAGGTGGTGTAGGTTGTTTTGGAGGTGATTTATGTGGTGATTGAGGTGGTGATGGTTCAGGTGGTGGTGATGGTGGTTGACTAGATTTTGTTTTCGGTGTGCGTTTAGGCAACCTCACAATCAACTTTCTCTTTGCTGCTTGTGGAGACGTTACACGCTTTCTGGCACTAGCTTTCTTCCTTCCACCAGATGATGGAGGCGTTTGAGATTCAATAACCTTCTCAGGAGATGGTTTGTACAATTCATCATCTTTGTCTTCTTTCCTTTTTCTCTTGAACTTTTTCTCTTTTTCAATTTCAGCTTTAATTCTCTTCGCACGTTCTGTTTCATCAATTTCTTCTTCAGGCGAACTTGATGAACTTTTATCTACATCATCACCTTCATCACCAGTTGTCTTCTCTGTTTCAGCATTATAATCAGTAAGATCTTTCAATAACTTTGCATATTCAGGGGACACATGAACATCTCCTTCAACATTAACTTCAGCTTCAGCTTCAGCTTCATCTTCCTCCTTTGATTCATCAACAAGCATAGTCTCAACACTTTTCTTTTGACACTTTTTATGTGGTTTAGAAGATGAATCCTCCTCTTTTTGAACTTTTGGAGTTGCTTTTCTGCTCCTCTTCTTTTTCTCTTCCTTCAAGAACCACTCGTTTCTTGTTTCTTTGAAATTTTCAAGAATTTTGAACTCTGCTGGATATCCTGCTTCTTTCTTCTCTTTCTCATTTCTCTAGTTCTGATGATCAACTGGATCTAGATCTTGATAATTTTTGTCTTTAATAAATCCAAAGAATTCAGCTTTCGTTGACGGCTCTGGATGGTTTGGGTGATATCTGGCCAATTGTTTCAAAGACTCATTATCCATGCAGTAAAATTCTAACAGATCATTCTTTACATCTTTCTCCAAATTAGGATAAGCATGGTCTAAGATCATCTGAATAAATCGTGGATAAATCCAAGTCTTTCTTTTTGAAGTAATATTCTCTACCATGTAATGAAAAGAAATCTTTGAAAAGTTATACTTCTTGTTTAACACAAGAGCTGTCACCATGTTCATTTGATAGTCCCTCATCACATTGTAACCTCCCTTCCTGTGACTGAGAGCATGCAGCACTGAATGTATCAGAAACTTGTAAGGCTTGGAAAAACATGCTTTCAAGTAGTTAGCCTTGTTCAGTGGAACTCTATACCCCATCCTTAGCATACAGCCCTTTACCATCCTCTCTGGAAACTTTGTTGGAGACTTTTCATTGTCCGGAAAGTCTATCACCTCACGTACAAGTTGTTCAGTGATGATGATCGGTTTGTCTTTGCCATTCAAGCTCACAATTGAATTTATCGTCTTGTGTTCTTCATCATATGTTGCATTTTCCCAAAAACGTTCAATGTGTGATCTGAAAACCAGATGTTGATTCGTTAAAGCTTTCTGTATCGGCAATCTTTCCATAAACTCAAGAATACTTGTGAATTCTGCCATCTTCGGTATCTCCTTATCATAAACACAACAAATGTTATGCAGTGGATCAAATAGCACATTCGAAGCCTGAAAGATACAACATAAAATCAATTTCAACACTTTGAAAATTTTTCAAACCAAACATCTTTCAAACGAAATACCCTCACACGAAATCACACAATCACATGGAATTACATTTTTAAACGAAAAAAACATTTCATGCGGAATCACAGTTCAAACGAAATCACATATGATAGTATGAAGCGAAATTACAGTTTGAAACGAAATAACCTGTTTTAAACGAAATATTCATTTCAAACGGAATACCATGTTGAAGCGGAATTGTCAGTTTGAAACGAAATCAACAACAAAAAAATTTCATTAACTGATGATCAAATTGATTATCTGGGTTTGTTCTATGATGATTTCCGAGCATGAGGGTGTGTTTTTATTCATTTTTGTCCATAAAAACTATCTAGATCTGAGTTCAAAGATTCTGAACTACCGACTACATATGGAAACATGATATTTATACAAAATTGATACCCTAGAAATCATCTACAACATGTTCCAAACATACCAATATGATTATTGTTCATTTTAGACTATCATCAAACCCTAGATCTAAGTTCTTGGTCCTGTTCATCGCCGACAATATGAAATCAGTTCAGATCTGGTTCAAAACATCAAGATTTCTTACCTTTCCCATGATCATAGTTGAGTAAACCAACTAAAATCAAATAACAAACAACAATCGGGCAGAGATTCGGCTAGAAATCTATGATCTCAGGTGTTTCGCGTGAAATCGCCTGACAGTGACTTTGAAATGAAATAAGAAGAATGATGAACTCAAGCGAAATCAGACATCTATTTATAGACGATCTAATTTCGTGCGAAATAGGCATAGAAGCCTTTTCAAAAGAAATCATGTTTAAAGCGAAATTACATGTTACAAACGAAATCATGTTTTCAAGCGGAATTACATTTTCAAGCGAAATAGCTATTTTGTGCGAAATAGCTATTTCGTTTGAAATTGCACTTTTTCAAACTTTTTCATTTTTCGAGATTTTATCATCACACCCAGTTAATCAAGTCCAAGTTAATGACCTTGGTCAACTGTTTAGTCTGCCAAGTCCAAGTTAATGACCTTGGCTGACCAGTTTATGAAGATGCTGATTTTTTGAAACAATTTTAAGTTCAAGTTAATGAACTTTTGAACTTTCAAACAATTACCAATCACTTTTTCAATCTTCTGCTTACCTAACCCTCATGATCCAACATGTTCAGCACATAAGACTTTGATTATCTGATCCCCAACGTCCGTTGTCTAAAATAAGATGAAATGCAAATCTTTTTGGTTTTTATAAAATGCTAAACAAACAAACAATCTTTTTGGGTTTTTGATAAACAACAAACTGTACACACAATATTTTTGTGAGCGTGTTAGGGGATCATATGTGACACCTGTGTCACTTCAACCATCAACCATCAAACAAATACCAAACCAATGAAATATTGTATTTCATACATGGGATTTGTATAAATATGTGTATCATTTGCACATATCAATTCTTGTTCGATTTCGGGCTCGAAATCACTTTCTGGAAGCTTATACGCGCACTGATGCGTAAATATAACCAGTTTAATGCAACAAACACTCCGGAATAGTGAAATAGGCTTAACATACCTTAAATAATCTTTACATAACTTAGAAATAAGTTTTGGAAGGTTTGGTGTGCCGAACTCAAGTTTATTCGCTTACAGGGACTAAATTCGATAAACTACAAAAATATGTCGATTCGTACTGTAACAGACATTCCGGAACATGACCATAAGTTAAACATACCCTAAATATCCTTTACATAGCTTAGAAATAGGCTTTGAGGTGTTCGGTGTGCTAAAATAAACTTTCTGGTCATTCAGGGACTAAAAGCGTCAAAAAGTGCATAAGTTTGCATTTTCGCGCATATCTTACGTTCTGAATATATCCGGACATCCAAAAATTTATGTAAGCATTAAAATATTTTATTTTAGTGTTTGGCATAATAAAAATCCATTCATCACTTAATTTGGATCGTTTTTGCGTCCGTTACGACTTCCGTCGAAATTAACCGAACAACGCAATCGTACGGCCAAACGAAGCGACATCCGACATATTTTTGAGCACATTTTAAGTTCCCTATACTTTAACTTCATTTTAGAGCTTTAAAATGGGGTTAACGGGGCTTAAACGTCTAAAAATGCATAAAAAATCAAGTTTGGAGCTACAGGGGCCTGTTCTGCCAAATTTGAAACTTGCTGACCTGCAGGGTCCTTACGGACCGTATGGACTTCCTCTTACGGTCCATAAGCAGGTTCCAGAGATCAGAAACTTGTTTCCAGCTTGTTCCAGCTGTTCTCCATGTTTGCAAATGGTTTTGGGCAATCTATGGGCTCATTCAGGGGTGCACATGGTATTACAAATCAATGGGTACAAGTGTAAGGTTGAGATCGAAGCACGGGAATCAAGAAACGATCCTAATGGTTCTACAAAAACTATATATACCCCATCCCATTTCACTTACAAACCCACATTTGATCTGAGTTTTTCTCTAAGTGGTTGTGTTTATACACTTCCTACCTGAGATTACTTGGAATCAAATCTTGCGGGGACCCTTTGTAAGTCTTCTTTCGTTCTTTTACGTGTTTTTATCATGAAAGTCAAACTTTGTTTGACTTTCTGCATTGACCAGTTTATGGTCAACGCGATGTTCGTTTGAACTTCATAACGTGAGCGTAATCACGATGGTTATAGTCCCTAGTGACTATACCTACTGATTTCCACGTTATCTAGGCTCAGTGACGAGTCGTAGTTTCGGCCAAAATGCGTTTTCTCGCGTATTTTGTAACCAAACTACTCTAGGGTATCAAAACCGTTTGTTTTGATACCAAACCTGTTTTCTAACTTAACTAAACATGTTCTAGCATGTTTAGCTCGTCACTTTTAGATTTAGTGCTTTTATAGGGTCGTAAGTTAAGCGATCTGATAAATCGCTTATGCTTTCGAACCCGACCCATTTGGTCGATCATTAGGATCCGACCGAACACTTTAGGTGACCATAGTGTATAGGAAATAACCTTCCGAGGTTATACCTTATGGTCACGTCGTTTAAATAGTTGTACGATAAGTAGTTTATATGCCTTAGGTAAATTACCAAAATACCCTTTTTACACATAAATTCATTTTAAAGCATATGTAACCTAATTTTGACATCTAAACTGATTAGGTAACTATATTAGACATGTTAAGGCATATTTTACTTGTCGTAGGACTAGTTAAGCGGTCCGAACGCGTTTTACACAAACGACGCGTTAAAGTAGCATAAGCTACCTAAACGGGTCATAATGGGTCATAAGCACTTAGGTTAGGTTTAATTTTAGTATGTAGGCTTTGTTAAACCATATCATATGAGTTCCAATACTCATTTGGTTTACGAAACCTCATACTATCCAATCTCCCGATTTAGGTCCGGTTAATTATGTAGTTATCTATATAGGGTGCTGTTTGATTCCGTGATCCCTCTAGCTTTGCTTGGTTGTTGTTTAAGACTTCTAAGCACCCTCAAGTGAGTACATAGACCCCTCTTTTACTGTTTTCAAACTGTTTTGCGGTGAAACACATGTGCCTACTTGTTACTTTCGTGCTTTTCATGTTTTCATATCATATAGTTGTTATGTTCATTAGTACACTATTAGTACATGATTTCATTACGTTTTTATGCTATGTATGTCCATTGTGTGCATACTTAGTACATTGTTTTACATTTATTTCTTTTGCTATGTATGTTTGCTTAACATGCTAGCATATTGATTTACATGACTTTTCTGCTTTGTATGTGTACTTAGCATACTTAGTACATTGTTTTACATTCATTTCTTTTGCTATGTATGTTTACTTGACATGCTAGCACATTGTTTTACATTACATTTCTTTTGCTATGTATGTTTGCTTAACATGCTAGCATATTGATTTACATGACTTTTCTGCTTTGTATGTTAACTTAGCATACTTAGTACATTTGATTTACATTTACCTTTTCATGCTATGTATGTTCATTTAGTCCATACTTAGTACATTCACATCACATCACATGCTTACATTCGGTATAACATTTGGTTTGTTTAACGCTTCTTTATTACATTCATTCACATTAGCTACGCCGCTTGGTAGTAAGTAATGGTACCATAGTACTTGACAAATCCCGTTCCTGACATCCTAGGTTTGTTTGGGTGTAAGAAATGACTGAATCCGAAAACATTTTCACTTTGATAACCTTTACTCTAAGGTTATCCTACTGTCTCAAGGCTTGAATGTATGCGCTTAACATACCGCATAAGTGTTTGTATCAGTATAGCATGCATTTCCACAAAAGATAACTTTGATTTAAACCAAGTTTTACTTCAATACTTTGTTTTGTACATTTTCACCTATGGTTTAGTTGATGCATTTCGCTTGCCATACATATCATTTTGGTTACACATTACATGATTTATAGTTGACACATAAACATTTTTGTTGGTGCATATTCTGTGACAACAGCTTAGATTTAGTCTTTGGATATCTTGTAATTAGTTAAATGATTAACGGTTAGCGGGTTTAGCTTTGTAATAGTGAAATAATAGAGTTTGGGCTAAACTAAACCCACTTTGGGTTAAGGGGGACGATTTGGGCCTAGCCCATGTAGTAAACCCTAACCTAAGTTGTAAACCTTGTGTTATATAAACAAGGTTAGACTTTAGGGTTTAGGTTAATCAGCCAGAACAGATTTTGAGAGAGAGAATTTTCATGAGAGACTTGTCTTGGACGAAAATTGGTTGGTTAGGGTTTTGATTGATTGTAATTCGTAAAGATTGATAATCAATAGAAAACCCAGTTTGAAAGTGAATTGTTGTTTCTGTTCCTACACGTTTTCTGCTTATTCTGATCAAGAGGATTCCGCACTCTTGATTGTATTGACAATTCTGTGAAGATCCATAAGACTCAAGGGGACCTAAAATTGGTATCAGAGCTTTAGGCTCTTGAAGGCTCGGTTCAGAATTGTTTGCTGCAGAAACAGGGAATTTTTAGAATTCTTGAAAATTAGGGTTTAAAAAATTTTCGAAATTTTGAAACCTGAAACTAGGGTTTTGAAATTTTTTTAATCCTGATAATTTTCTGCGAATTTTTTGGTGTTTGATCAGTTTGTTTGTTTGATTTGGCTGATTTGCAGGTTTTCGGGACAGTATTTGGTTGTTTTTGAAGAATATTTGGCTGGAATTCGAAGATTGTTCTTCGTGTTCTTCACGTTCTTCATTCTGGTTCTTACTGATTTTGTAAAATACTGATATTGTTGCTGTTTCGATTCTGCAGGAAGGTGTTAGAAGAATCTGGGAAAATTTTCAAAATTTTGATCAGATTAAGTTTCCAATTATGCTGGTTCAGCGAATTTAAGAAGTCAGCGAATTTGACTGACCAGCGAAATTAGTTGTACTAGCATACTTACCGGCGAAGTAAATCCAAAGGCGACTTTGGTAACCGTATAATTTTCCACAGCGAAATTATCACGGTTTTAGCGATTTTACCAGTCGTTGTAATAGCGAACTGGTTACCCGGCGAAATTAATCTGAGCGAAATTGGCAGCGAATTTGACCAGCAAATTTAACATTCCAGCGAAATTGACCAGCCAATTTAACTGATTTACCAGCGAAATTAAGTCAAAACCAGCGAAATTAGGAGAGGAATTAAGTGGTGGAATTTTAGTTGGCAAGCGTCGAAAAAAATTTCAGTGTTTTGCAAATAGAAAGTGATCCGTAGCTCGTTTGACAGAACCGTTTGCACCTTTGAATTCCTTGCATTTTTAGGAGTGATCACTTGCAAATAGAAAGTGATCACTTGCAAATAGAAAGTGATCCCGAATTCGGTTTTTGAGATTATATATCATTGGACTCGTCTTTTCGAGACGATTCTAAAGGTGTAATTTGGTAACCACTGTTTTCGGAGACATTTTGTACGGTTTTACCAGTCTGTTGCGTTAAAATGTCGAACATGAAGACTTTGAATGCTCCTAAGATGATGAAGGTGGAAAATTATCTTACATGGAAGGACAGCTTCAAATCCTTCATTGAATCTCAGGATGCACGCATGTGGATATGTATTGAAGATGGGTACATAAACCCACTACATGATTTTGAGGGCAGACCACGTAGAACAGACTACGTGAACATGAAAGAGGCTGATAAGAAAGTGTATGAAGCTTAAAAGAGAGCCTTAGCTGCTATCAGGATGTCCTTACCTGATGGCATCAAGCATACCTTTAATAAGTACACTAATTCAAAGGATATGTGGGATGCATTACAAAGGCGATATCAGGGAAATGAGAGTGCTGCTCAGGCATTCATGGCAGAGATAGTGCCAGTAGATGTGGCTGAAACTACTGTGAGTGATGCTGAATCTGAAGTGAAAAATGTTGAATCAAAAGTGGATGCTGAAGTGGAGAATGAGAGTGAAGCTGAACAGGTTAGTGATGATCAAACTACAGAAGTTCATGAGAAAGAGGTACAATCTAATTCTTTGTGTTTGAGGTGTCGTGAACTACAGGGTGAGGTTGACAGGTTGTCAACACAAAATCAAAGTCTGGTAAGCGAGATGTCGAGCATAAAAGAGTCAAACTTTTTCGCTAAAAGAAACGAAACTTCATACTTGAACAAGATAAAAGGGTATGAAAGTGAAATTGAAGCTTTAACATGCAAATTAAATGAAAAGCTTCAAGTCATAGACTTAGCTCATGAAATGATGGCTGAGAAAACAAAAGAGATTTCTGATAAATGCAAAGAGTTGTTAGATGCACAACTCAAAATTCTTGAACTTGAACAGAAATTAAGTCAATTCAGAGATTCATCTTTTGTTATGAAACACATGATGGGTGGGTTAAACAAGAGTAATGACAAGACCACTGTGGGCTTCCGGGGCTTTAATGAAGTCCCACCTCCTCTTAGTCATGACTATTCTTTCCTGCCTGATGAAGATGAGCTAGCAGACTTTATGTCAACCGCACCAAGTAGTTTCGCATCCACATCAAGTCAAGGTGAGGGGTCTGAGAGTGATGATGCTAAGAAGAACAATAACAGGGAACATTTGAAAAAGAAAAATTCACCTCCTAAGAGCAAAAATCAAACTTTTGTTAAAAAGATCAATTTTGTTCAAGGTAGTGATATGAAAAATGAAACGACTGTTATTGAAAATGAATCAAATGTAGAATTTGCAAAAAATAAGAACATAGAAAAATCTGAAATTAAGCAAACTGAACAAAATTCTTCCAAGGCATCATCACCATCTGATAAGGGATATACCTCAGAGACTCCAGCTAAGAAGTCTTTGAAAAGGAGATCGTGCTTCAGGTGTCACATAAAGGGACATGTAGCTAGTTGCTGTCCTAACAAAAAGACTGAAGCACAAGTGAGTGAGAGAAAGAAAGAGAAGTCACCAGATAAGAGTGGTGATAGTGAGGAGAAAGGTTCAAATTCTCCAAAGAAATCTGCTCCTAAGCAACCACAGAATGTTGTTGTTGGTGTAGATAAGGCTGAAAAAGGAACTCCTCAAGTTCCTCGTTTTCAAAGAAATCAACCAAGATTTCAGCCTAGATCTCCACCAGGCAGAAATGCGAGACCTAGAAGCAGTTCACCAAGAATGTACATTAATAATTCAAATAATTTCAGAAGTCAAGGTCAATATCAAAATCGATACCAAAATAATGGTGTTCGAACTTTTTATAACAATGGCTTTAGAAATTATAACAATCAAGCTTCTTGGAATCAAAATTCAAGATATCAAAATCAAAATTTTCAAAGGTCAAATAGTCCAAATGTATATAGGAACCCTCAGGACCAGAGACCTAGTGGAAATCAAAATCAAATTCCATCAACAGGTCTGAGATCCAAGACTCCAGTTAGGAGTAATGGATATTGGATGGATGTTCCAGTGGTTGGTGAATTTGGACGACCCAAGACCATTAAGTCTTGGGTACCCCAATCTAACTAATTTCTTAAGTTAGTGTGTGCAGGAGCTGCTAAGGAGGATTATCAACTTATGTTGATAGTGGCTGCTTCAGGCACATGACGGGGGATGTGAGATTGTTGATATATATGTATATTAAATGATTTAAATTGAAGTTCAAAGTGCTGAGTCGACACAGAAGATAACCTGGCAGATCTTTATACTAAAGCATTTGACAGGGCTCGCTTTGAACACTTAGTCGAACTCAACGGGATAAGGAATCCCGAATAACTGGTTTTTCATAAGAATTTTTGTAAATAGTTTACTGTTTTTTTTTTTCAAAAATCAAAAATAAAAAAAATTAGAAAACCACAAAAATACAAAAAAAATATAAAATCAAAAATGAGTTATCACTGTGTGAAAAAGGAGAAATGATAGTACATCAGCAAGTTAGACTGTCACACTGAAATTGAACCAAAATTGCTTAAGTGTGATAGCAGCTTCATCATACGATGTACCAGTAGGCAAAAAGCATGAAATAATCAACTTACCAATGTGATATAAACATAAATGAACTGAATATGAGTGGGGAACACATCAGTGGTGTATGGTTTAATGACCTTAATTCTTGCGTTGATAGATTGCGAAAATCTGAAGTTTTGGGTCTTTATACTGTTATTTCATCTGGGGATATCTTGGCTGTCTTTCTGTTCAGGACTAAAATTGTACATGACCCCAGGAAAGAAAGTCACTTGGAATTAGCTCATTTCTATTTGAATGTCTGTATGTTGTCCCGATACACACAATTTTGATCTGATTCTGAAATCTTCTCTGAAAAAATTCATGTACCTCCTCTGCTGCATCCAGATATATGCTGACCTGGAGGTGCTAGGCAAAGACAGCTTCTGCTGCATCCAGATACATGCTGACCTAGCTGTACGTTGTCGAGCTATAGATCTAATACACCCGAAAGAGGCCCTCAAGTGCCCAAAAGAAACACAAGAAACCTATATCAAACTGAGAAAAACTCATTTGATCTGTATATTATACCATCTCTGCTAAAGATCTATTCTGTTCTCTTCTCAACCTATTCCTAGTTAAGATTTCAGAAATTTGGATTGGACTTGTGAAATATGTGGTAGGGAAGATACTTGCATGATAGAGTGTGTTGTTTATATTTCCAGGATTTGATTAGTATTTATTTGGGTGTTCATAGTTAAGCAATCAAAACATGATAAAACAGTTTATATGCAGACCTAGACACAGTCAGGATATCTTAAAGGATGAATTCAGTATACTCACCTACTACAATGAATCTTTGTGCATACCTTGATCGCGGGGGTATATCCTGTTGTAGGACACGCTCGTATTTTAGTAAATAATATTACCTTAACGTATCATACGGTAATGGTAGTTGAAATGTTCATGCATTTTGTTTAAGTGGACAAACATACTGGTAATCGTCTTGAACTGCTTTTCACTAAAACATTAAATAAAGAATAATATAATTGTGTGAAACAGTTTTATTGTGCTGATATGATCTTCTTACCAGTGATTCTCACAAAAATAGAGTGTTTATTGCTTTTGTATTTACTTGCTTTCAGAAAAATACAAAATACAAAAATAGTGTCTTTTTCTGTTTAAAATTCTTAACGTACGGAAAACTGTTATTCGTGGAGGAATTGTTACTGATAGGGGGAGACGGTGTTAGAAAATGAGTTCAAAATTTTAAATCATGCAGGTTCTTGTGTGTTGAACAAAAAGTTTTGCGTGTTGGTGAAAAGTTGAAATTGCTTAATTTGTGATACAGTTTAACTATCTCTTGAAAAATAATAATTTATTTAACTCTGTTGAAAAATTCTTAAGGTTTCTCAAGATGTTTGTTTAATAGTATACAGATTGAAGCAGTATGTTACTGAGATGTTGCTGAGAAGTTGCTGTGAAGATGAGAGTTTGATTGGATGCATGGTAGAACCTCCTTTCTATATTGCAGACAAGATTGAAGTGTTTGAAGATTGTTGTGCAAATGCTGAACTGGAGTTTACTCAAACGCTAACGTGTTGAAGATTTGGTGATTGGATGCATCAGCTTAGGGGGAGTCTATTGCTGACAGTCTGTTACTGACAGAAGCTATTGAAGCTGAAGCTATCCAAAGACCAAAGACAGTGCAAGATTACTTGAAGATTGCAAAAAGACTGAAGACAAAGTTTTTATGAAGCTATTGTCAAGGGGGAGTTTGTTGGTGCATATTCTGTGATAACAGCTTAGATTTGGTCTTTGGATATCTTGTAATTAGTTAAACGATTAACGGTTAGCGGGTTTAGCTTTGTAATGGTGAAATAATAGAGTTTGGGCTAAACTAAACCCACTTTGGGTTAAGGGGGACGATTTGGGCCTAGCTCATGTAGTAAACCCTAACCTAAGTTGTAAACCTTGTGTTATATAAACAAGGTTAGACTTTAGGGTTTAGGTTAATCAGCCAGAACAGATTTTGAGAGAGAGAATTTTCGTGAGAGACTTGTCTTGGACGAAAATTGGTTGGCTAGGGTTTTGATTGATTGTAACTCGTAAAGATTGATAATCAATAGAAAACCCAGTTTGAAAGTGAATTGTTGTTTCTGTTCCTACACGTTTTCTGCTTATTCTGATCAAGAGGATTCCGCACTCTTGATTGGATTGACAATTCTGCGAAGATCCATAAGACTCAAGGGGACCTACAATTTTTGACATTGGTAATACATTACATGTTTTACATTTGACATAAACATTTTGACATATTATTCAATACATTTGGCAATTGGTTTAAACATAGACATTTTACATTGGTGGTTTGTTTGGGTAAGTGATTTAAGTAACGAGGCATGTGTAATATGATACAAGCATGGTGGATACGCCGCTGGTACTTCCTATATATAAGTGTTTGTATGATATTACATATCGCAGCGTTGTTTAAATTATTTCAGTTTAGACATATAACATATTTTTCACAAGACATTGTTTTACAAACAACTTATTTAATACAAACTCATTTTTACTTGGTTATTCATTTAACCTTACATTACTCTTTTACATATCATCTACCTTATTATCTCTTTTCAAACGTTTTATAAAAGCAAACACTCAAACTGGATTCATGACAAGTTTTCATTAAACATTTTTTTTAAACCTAAGTCATGAATCCTATTTTCACAAAACCTATGTACTCGCCGGCATTTTTATGTTGATGTATTTTCACATGTGTTTGAGGTACAATAGTTGATGATATTTGATGATGATATTGATGCATGCTCACATAGGATTGGACGAGGCCTTAGTGACAATAAAAGATGCAAGACTAGTTAAATATTGTTTTACTTCTTTGTTTGTTAAGACATTGTAACACTTTTAATCAATAAAACAACATTTCAGTTTTCCATGTGTTATGAAACAATGATTCTGTTACAACACTCCCCAACGTTTCCATCACGTTTTGTTGTTTTACGTGGTCGGGGTGTGACAGAAAAGTTGGTATCAGAGCTCATGGTTATAGGGAATTTGGTTATTAGTAATGCTTTGACCTAGTCTATAACCTTCCTAGGACCCTAACGCAAGTTTACTTGCGTTTAGTCATAAAACAATACCGTCACCTATCCTTAGGCGACAACTACAACAAGAACATAAATTTCAAAACCACTTTGAAAACTAATCATCTGTTCTAGGATGATTTATTATATGGTTTTGAACCCTTCCAGTTTGAGTGTCGGCCTAGTGCCTTCTAAGTTTTCAAAATCTCGTCAAGGTTTTGGGTTCTAAATAATGTGAATACGTGCAAACCGGAAGAGTGAATGCCTGTACTCTGAGTTTTCTGTCTAAGGCTAGAGTGTTCGTACAAATCCGCAGTATCGGACCAGTCACTCTTACCTGGGAACTCTTGGGGTGAGTGTTCACTTATTGGCAAGCATGTCTTCAGCGATATATTATTATGACCTGTTTGCTTTTATTTGTCACCATCTCATTTGTTTGCCTTAGGTAACAAACAAATGATCGCAATTCGTATGCATTGCCTTTCTGTTTTGTTTATCAGATAACATTTCACTTGTTTCTTCCTATATCTTTCATTTCCTTCTAGAATGTCTCTTCATCTCAACGACGGTCAAATGTCCGAGCAAACAGCCAAATTTGCCCAGCAAATAGGCGAAGTGATTCTGAAGTCTGTGGATCTAGGCATTGCCATATCTCGTCTCAAAAATGGAGCCACTCAAGAGTCACCGAAGGAAGTAGAAGTCAGGCCTGCACCAAAATCAAGGAAGCGTAAGGCTTCAAAGAAACCCGCAGCAGTTACACCTAATCAAGCGAGACCTAGCCAGGTAGCGACGCCACCAGCTAGGAAGTCGTATTCGAGAGCTGCCCCATGGTGCAAGCGATGTAACCGTCATCATTTAAACCTCATACCCTGCTCCAAATGTACCTACTGTGGACGGTTGGGACATTCGATTAACATATGCCGCTTTGCTATCCAAAATAAAGCTGTTGCAAACCTCGTTGCTACCCAACTCCAAGTCAACTCTACTCAAGCTCGTTTCCCGTCGGGTACTTGGTACAACTGTGGTGAGACGAGCCATTTCAGGAACAAATGCCCGAAGATTGTCAGTGCAAATCCAACCCTTGGATAAGCATTTGGCCGAGCAAAAGATATTGCTGTCTTATGCCTTTGTTTCTTTTGGTTTCTTGTATTGTGAAACAATCTGTTTTGTTCATAAATAAAAGTCGTTGTTTGCAATTCTGATATACAAATGTAGTTACATGTGTGTATGGCATTTCCCTATGATACCTACATCAAGGAACTATGCTCTTTACAAACTACTCTTGTGATTTTCCCTTTCAAGTGATCGCTCATGATTTGCTCGAAAATTTTAAGTACTCGTTTCATTCTAGGAGACGAAGTACAAGAAATAAAGCGAAATTGTAAGTAATCATGCTTTTTGCACATCTGTGCCTTTGAATCCGTGGTTAGATAACTAAGGGTATTTTCAAATCTCATACCCATTACGTTCTGATTTTTCAACATGCATAGCATAAGTTTTCAAAACAACCTTCATGATTTCAAAAACATTTTACATATAGTTCGAAAACATTTTTAATATAGTGTATTTACTTAACATATCAAATGCATGACTTCAAAAGCATTGTTTATGTTTTCAAAAACAACCTCCATGATTTCAAAAACATTGTCTATGTTTTCAAAAACAACCTTCATGATTTCAAAATGTTATTAATACAGTATAATTACTTATATCAAGTGCATGATTTCAAAAGCATCATTCATGTTTTCAAAAACCTTATACATAATTTCAAAATTCATCTCGCATGATTTTAAAACATTTTCATAAATATACCTACCTAATACACCTACTTTATGATTTCAAAAGTATTATATATAAGGTTTCAAAAACATTAAACACATTTTTTTAAAAAAAAACCCCATGTATAGTCTTCAAAAATATTTTCCTCATACATTAACTTAACCTTCAAATTCCGCTTCATATGCCGCCTTGGCATGTCTAGCATCTCAATTTCATAAGCTTTTTTTATCTCATGTTTTGACTCAAGCACGTCTAGTGCAAGATTTCAAAACATCTTCAACTTCAAAAATCCATATGGGATCTTTTTATCTTCACAATTAGACCCTTGTGGATGATTATCATTCAAATCAGAGTCCTTAATTGGATTCCTTGTGTACCTTAATTCAAACATTTCGGTGCCTTACAATCGAAATCGAATTTTCTCTTTAAGATCTTTCTAACTTCATAGTTAGATTCTTGATAATGTTTAAAGTACCAAATGAAATCCACGGAATGGATTCCTAGTGTGCTTTAAATACTTGTGCGCAATTAACAAAATGATAACAAATTTAAAATCAAGTTAAACAATTATGTGTTTATGCATTTTGTGTTTTTGTATACTCTGGATATTCGTTATCCAAATCCTCGTAGAACCTTTCATATCTTTATATGAGGGATTCGTAGTAGGATATTCAAAAAGGTACTACCTTAAATCCTTATTGGGCTTCTACGTGATAATCAAGACCCTTGGATTATATAGTACCATTCCATGATTCAAAAGAGACCCTTTGAGTGGTCTAGTCAAAAGATTGATTCAAAATCTGGTTAAGAATGACATGTGATGATATAAGCTGAAAAGACTCCTTGGCGGTCTAGAGATCATTTATTGACTCAATTAAAAAGGACCCCAGTATGGTCTAGTCACACTCATCACAGGTTTGTACATTTGGTTTCCCCTACACATTATAAAATACATTGCGCGAACTATGCAAGAAATTACGTAATTATGGATGCGTACATAATTATGAAATTCAGTGCATAGAAACCCATTTTGACATCTGAACGATGTAATGGAGGTACGGTGGACGCACCAATAACGCTTATTATACTTGTATATAAGTGTCCCTTTCACAATGCAAGCATGATGTTATTTAAGGTTACTAGAAGTTCAGGACTCTAACCAGGGTTGTTTGATCTTTCTCATCTTCATGTTTCAAGCTCTCACAAGTTTCCCCTAAATAAATTTCGGGACGAAATTTCCTGAAGTAGGGAGACTGTGACACCTGTGTCACTTCAACCATCAACCATCAAACAAATACCAAACCAATGAAATATTGTATTTCATACTTGGGATTTGTATAAATATGTGTATCATTTGCACATATCAATTCTTGTTCGATTTCGGGCTCTAAATCACTTTCTGGAAGCTTATACGCGCACTGATGCGTAAATATAACCAGTTTAATGCAACAAACACTCCGGAATAGTGAAATAGGCTTAACATACCTTAAATAACCTTTACATAACTTAGAAATAAGTTTTGGAAGGTTTGATGTGCCGAACTCAAGTTTATTCGCTTACAGGGACTAAATTCGACAAACTATGAAAGTATGTCGATTCGTACTGTAACAGACATTCCGGAACATGAACATAAGTTAAACATACCCTAAATATCCTTTACATAGCTTAGAAATAGGCTTTGAGGTGTTCGGTGTGCTAAAATAAACTTTCTGGTCATTCAGGGACTAAAAGCGTCAAAAAGTGCATAAGTTTGCATTTTCGCGCATATCTTACGTTCTGAATATATCCGGACATCCAAAAATTTATGTAAACATTAAAATATTTTATTTTAGTGTTTGGCATAATAAAAATCCATTCGTCACTTAATTTGGATCGTTTTTGCGTCCGTTACGACTTCCGTCGTAATTAACCGAACAACGCAATCGTACGGCCAAACGAAGCGACATCCGACATATTTTTGAGCACATTTTAAGTTCCCTATACTTTAACTTCATTTTAGAGCTTTAAAATGGGGTTAACAGGGCTTAAACGTGTCAAAAATGCATTAAAAATCAAGTTTGGAGCTGCAGGGGCCTGTTCTGCCAAATTTCAAACTTGCTGACCTGCAGGGTCCTTACGGACCGTATGGACTTCCTCTTACGGTCCATAAGCAGGTGCCAGAGATCAGAAACTTGTTTCCAGCTTGTTCCAGCTGTTCTCCATGTTTGCAAATGGTTTTGGGCAATCTATGGGCTCATTCAGGGGTGCACATTTGGGTACAAGTGTAAGTGTGACAACTCGAACTTTAGACCTACTTTGTGTAAATGTTACGTGCTTATGTGAATTAGATTATGTTATTTAATGAATGATGTGTTACGTGTGTTGTGTATATAATATGTATGTATGCTACATGACCCGATCGCACAACAACACCCACCCACTTGATCGCACAAGCCCTTTTGGGCCGCATTGCTTGTAACTAGACTATAGGGTGGCCCATTTACATCCAACTCGAGACCAAGAGGGCAAACCGGTAAAGGGTTCGGCCCACTCCCCTTTTACGCAAACAAACACCCTCTAGGGACTTGTTTTCTCATTTGTTGCAAAACATAACACACACAAGTTACACCGAAACCCTAGAAGCTCTCTCCCTTTCTCTCGTGACTTTTGGAACCCGACGGCAAGCATCCTTTGAAGCTCGTGAACCCAAATCGATCCCCTACTTTCATCTCGGTTAGTATGATGCCACTAATTGTATGCTTATATGTTTTGTTAGTTATTGGATTACATGATCGGTTAGGGTTATGCTAGTAACTCGGTTGATATGTTGTATGTATGTGTATGCATGATAAACGGATTGAAGTTTGCTATCCTTGTTATTGTTCTTGTTGTAAATCGGATTGCATGATTTGAACCGAATGGATATGTTTAATCGGCTGTGTCATATTTGAACTTGGTTAATATGTTTAGATGGTAGGGTTTAATCCGGTTGGATGATGATAAGTTGTTCATGCTATGTTTAGTCTAGGGTTCATACGAATTAAGGTTTGGAAACCCCCGTTTGATCGATATTGTGTTAACTGCTTGGGTGGAATCGTGTTAATTGATTGATGTAAACTTGGAAACCTGAATAGGTGTAACCGATCTGCATGAAATCAGGAAAATTGTTACAAATTGATAGACTCAACATGGTTGCGAGTCTAGACCGTGTGATCTCGACCTGAGCATGATAACCCGAGACCGACATTGCGAGTCCTGTTGCGACTCGAGGCCTCACACCGACACACAACAACACAACTCGAGACCGAGTTTGCGAGTTCCGGATTTGCGACTCGAGACCGTGTAGTCTCGAGTGGACCATGACGAGCCGAGACCAGCCCTCCTGCGACTCGAGACACTCCTGTTGCGACTCGAGATCTCGACTCGAGACCATATGCACGTGCACACACAATTGGACTTGCACAACTGATACGAGCCCAACTAATCGGACCGAATAATTGGACTTATGTACTTGACTGCTATTGGACTGTTTTGTTATTTGGGCCGAGTACTATTGGGCTGATAATTATTTGCACAAGCTGAATGGATTGCTTTGATTATTAAACTGTTGCCATGATCTATGTGTGCTCGTAACGTGTTAACATACGTGATTGATACGTGCATTGCTTGAGTCAAAACCTGACTTGTATAATAACCATGATAGGACGTGGTTGACCACTTACTAGCTTACCTCTTCTCTTGTGTATCTGCCGAGCAAACCAAGGTGAGTTCACACAGCCAAGGCATGGGATTCCCGGGTTGGGAATTGGGTTGGAATGTTTGATATGGAATGATTACTCGTACTTACGCAATCACTAGACTATAGACCATCGTCCTCAGGATAGTCAGGACACTTACGTAAAACCTACGTAAACTAGTATCTACCATTGTCTCCCGGGTCGGGAGGACACTTACGTAAAACCTACGTAAACTAATACCTACTTCTGTCTTCCGGGTCGGAAGGACACTTACGTAAATCCTACGTAAATCCCACGCGTACCACTGTCCTCGGGGAAGGGCACTCACGTAAATCCTGCGTGACCTTGTACGTATTCCTGTTCTCAGATTAAGAAGAACACATGGTTGCGAATAGTCTAGTATGTACCATAATGGGAAGCCCCCATTAGTAAAGATAAACGTGGGAATCCCCCCACTGGTAATATATATTCAAGGCATGGGAAACCCCCACCATTAGTACATACACGCATGGGAAGCCCCCACTAGATGAACATACACATTATTAATACGAACTTACTTTCTGTGAACTCGCTCAACTAGTTGTTGATTGTTTGCTGCATGCCTTGCAGGACCTTAGGTACTTATGGAGCTTGCACAAGGAGGAGCAGGTCGTTGTGGGCAAATGGATCGTGATTACTTATGTCATTTCATACATTAATACTTATGATTGGGTTTTTACATTAATGCTTCCGCTATACTTAACTATGCTGGTTTTGATAAACACCTGTCGTATTGATGGATAACTTTTACTATATATTTACATGTTCAATATGATTGGTGGCTTGATCCTGGTCATGTCACGCTCCCAAGCGGTGGTACTCCGCGGGTGGATTTTGGGGGTGTGACAGATTGGTATCAGAGCCATTGGTTATAGAGAACTTGGTTTTAATGTGGGAAAACGTTTTTATTAAAACCAGACTATAACCAGTACAGTGCTCTCAACGATTCACAACGACGCTTCGCTCCACGTGCAAGACTCGACATCCTAGGTAATAAGGTTTATGTTTATTGCCTGCATGCTAGAACTATATAGAACTTTGCTCGCACTACGCTTAGATACACATGACTTTATTACATGAGAATACCTACGTGCTTACACTTTTCTGTCATCGCCCTACTCGCGAACCATTCTCACTTACGCTACTTTTACTATGAAGATCATGTCTGGACGAATTAACATGACTCAAGCCCAGCTAGAGGCTCTCGTTCAAGCTCAAGTTGCTGCGGCACTTGCAGCCGCACAAGCAGGTAGTATATCCTGTAGTCATAACTTACACTAGGATCTTTAGATCCTACACTCCTAAACTAGCCCTTGTATTTAAACTTTGCCCTACTCGTACAAAATAGGTCAACCAGCGCAGCAGCAAGTTTGCACCTTTAAGAACTTCATGGACTGTCGTCCAAGTACTTTCAGCGGCACAGAGGGGGCAGTGGGACTCCTCCACTGGTTTGAGAAGCTAGAGTCAGTGTTCGAGATGTGTGAATGCCCTGAGGCTCGCAGGGTGAAATACGCCACTGGCACGCTAGAAGGAATAGCACTAACTTGGTGGAACGCCCAAGTTCAGATCTTAGGGTTGGCAACTGCTAACGCCACACCTTGGAACGAATTCAAGGAACTTATTAAGAGGGAATACTGCACCCGTGACGACATTCACAAGCTGGAAAATGAGTTTTATCATCTGAAGATGACGGGGTCAGAGATAGAAGCTTACACGAAACGGTCGAACGAACTGGCCATTTTGTGCCCAACCATGGTAGACCCTCCGATCAAGCGCATCGAGTTGTACCTCAAGGGTCTAGCCTCAGAAATTCAGAGCCATGTTACATCGGCTAACCTCGACAACATTCAGGATATCCAGCGTCTTGCTCATCGCCTCACGGATCAGGCGGTGGAACAGAACAAGTTGCCCAAACGCATCAGTGCTACCACTTCGGCCGCTACTCCCACTACACCCAGTGACAGCAAAAGAAAGTGGGATGGGGATTCTAGCAAAGGTTCAGCATCCGTTCAGTCTCAAGCTCAGCAACAGAAGACTGACCACTACCAGAGTCCTGGTCAGCAATCCTCTGGTGGTCATAGACAGAGAAGGTATCAAGGGTTTCACCCCAAGTGTCACAACTGCAACAGACATCACAGCGGCCAGTGCAACAAGGGTCGTTGTCAAAGATGTCTCAAGATGGGTCACGAGGCCAAAGACTGTAGGAGCCCACGGCCTGCAAATCAGAACCAACAACCGCAACAACCAGCTCCACAGAACCCACAGCAGCAGCAGCCACAGCGTGGAAACCGGGGATGTTTCCAGTGTGGGGCTGAAGGTCATTTCAAACGCGACTGTCCTCAACTGAACCAGAACCAGAATCGCAACAACAATAACCAGGGCAACGAGAACAACAAAAACGGGGGAAACAACAACAACAATGGCAACGAGGCAAGGGGTCGAGCTTTCGTGTTAGGACGAGGAGATGCAATGAACGATCTCAATGTGGTTATGGGTAAGTTTCTCCTTGACGATATATATGTTACTGTTTTATTTGATTCGGGTGCGGATACAAGTTATATTTCTGTGAAAGCCAGTAAACTGTTAAAACGTACATCAACACCCCTAAACACCAAACACGTCGTAGAACTAGCTAATGGTAAGAGTTTAGAAGCCACGCAAATAGTCAAGGGTTGTAGTATTGTCTTAGCCGGTCAAGTTTTCTCCATCGACCTTATTCCCATAGTCTTGGGAAGTTTTGATATCGTCATAGGGATGGATTGGTTATCCCAACATCAGGCAGAGATCTTGTGCAGCGAGAAGATTATTCCAGTTGTACGCGACTACCCTCAGGTGTTTCCTGAAGACTTACCTGGCTTACCGCCTCACCGTCAGGTCGAATTTCAAATCGAGCTCGCTCCAGGAGCAGCACCCATAGCTCGCGCACCGTATCGTCTAGCTCCATCAGAATTGGAGGAACTGTCAAAGCAGCTACAAGAGCTCTTGGAAAAGGGCTTCATTCGTCCAAGCTCTTCGCCTTGGGGAGCTCCAGTACTTCTCGTGAAAAAGAAGGATGGTACCTTCAGGATGTGCATCGACTACCGTGAACTCAACAAGGTGACGGTGAAGAACCGTTATCCCCTTCCACGCATAGACGACTTATTCGACCAGTTGCAAGGGTCATGTTATTACTCCAAGATAGACTTGAGGTCTGGCTATCATCAGCTGAGAGTCCGGGATGAGGACGTCTCCAAAACCCCATTCAGAACTCGTTATGGCCACTACGAGTTTCTTGTCATGCCGTTCGGGTTAACGAACGCGCCTGCCGTATTTATGGATCTTATGAACAGGGTGTGCAAACCCTATCTTGACAAGTTCGTCATTGTCTTCATCGACGACATTCTAATCTACTCCAAGAGTCAGGAGGAACACGAACAGCACCTACGCCTTATTTTGGAACTCCTACGGAAGGAACAGCTGTACGCTAAGTTCTCGAAATGCGACTTCTGGCTTCGTGAAGTCCACTCTCTAGGCCACATAGTGAACAAGGATGGGATCCATGTTGATCCATCCAAGGTAGACTCGATCAGAAACTGGCCTGCACCACGTACACCAACGGAAATACGCCAATTTTTGGGTTTGGCGGGGTACTACAGACGGTTTATCAAGGATTTCTCGAAGATTGCTCAGCCGCTTACACTACTGACACAGAAGGGTGTCACCTACCGTTGGGGCAACACGCAAGAAACTGCTTTTCAGCACTTAAAGGATAGACTCTGCAGTGCACCTATCCTCTCATTGCCAGAAGGCACAGACGATTTCGTAGTATATTGTGATGCATCCATCCAGGGTCTTGGATGTGTGTTAATGCAACGCGACAAGGTTATTGCTTACGCTTCACGTCAACTCAAAGTTCACGAACGGAACTACACGACGCACGATTTAGAGCTGGGAGCTGTCGTTTTTGCACTTAAGATATGGCGACACTACCTGTACGGTACCAAGTGCACAATTTACACCGATCACAGGAGTCTTGAGCATATTCTTAAGCAGAAGGATTTGAACATGCGTCAACGACGGTGGGTTGAACTACTTAACGATTACGAATGCGCCATCAAGTACCATCCAGGCAAAGCCAATGTTGTGGCTGATGCCCTCAGTCGGAAAGACACTCTACCACGGCGCGTGCGAGCGCTACAGCTTACGATTCAGTCTAGCCTTCCTACACAGATACGAGATGCTCAGGCAGAAGCATTGAAACCAGAAAACGTCAAGGCTGAAGCCCTACGTGGCTCAAGGCAACGATTAGAACAGAAGGCAGACGGCGCCTACTATGTAACGGGGCGTATTTGGGTCCCACTTTATGGCGGTCTACGCGAACTTGTGATGGATGAAGCACACAAGTCTCGCTATTCGGTACATCCAGGATCGGATAAAATGTACCACGACATCAGGACTACTTATTGGTGGCCTAGCATGAAGGCCCACATCGCTACCTATGTCAGCAAGTGCTTGACCTGTGCGAGGGTCAAGGTGGAATACCAGAAACCAGCGGGTCTACTTCAGCAACCCAAGATACCGCAATGGAAATGGGAAGAAATTTCCATGGATTTTGTTACAGGCTTACCTATATCCCAGCGTGGGAATGATACCATATGGGTGATCGTGGATCGACTCACCAAGTCTGCACACTTTCTGGCTATAAAGGAAACGGATAAGTTCTCCACTCTCGCAGACGTCTATCTTAAAGAAGTTTTTTCGAGGCACGGGGTGCCCACATCCATCATTTCGGATCGGGATGCACGATTCACATCAGAACTATGGCAAGCGATGCATAAATCTTTCGGCTCACGGTTAGATATGAGCACAGCATATCATCCTCAGACGGATGGGCAGTCTGAGCGTACGATCCAAACTCTCGAAGACATGCTTCGGGCATGCGTTATTGATTTCGGCAACGGCTGGGAAAAGCACCTCCCTTTGGTGGAGTTCTCATATAATAACAGTTATCACACCAGCATACAAGCCGCTCCATTCGAGGCATTGTACGGACGTAAATGCCGGTCACCTCTCTGTTGGGCAGAGGTGGGGGATAGTTAGATCACGGGTCCAGAGATTGTAGTGGACGCCACAGAAAAGATAGCACAGATACGACAACGCATGGCGGCAGCACGCGACCGTCAGAAAGCCTACGCGGATAAGCGTAGAAAGCCATTGGAATTTCAGGTCGGGGACCGGGTTTTACTTAAAGTCTCACCCTGGAAGGGTGTGGTTCGTTTTGGCAAACGGGGCAAACTAAATCCGCGGTATGTCGGACCATTCGAGATCATTGAGAAAATCGGCAAGGTAGCCTACAGATTGAACCTACCAGCTGAACTCGGGGCAGTTCACAATGTCTTTCACGTATCGAATCTGAAGAAGTGCCTATCAGATGAGACCCTTATCATTCCTTTCAAAGAACTCACTATCGACGAGCGGTTGCAGTTCGTCGAGGAACCAGTTGAAATCACCGACCGGGATGTAAAGGTCCTCAAAAACAAGAGAATCCCTCTTGTTCGAGTACGTTGGAACTCCAAACGTGGCCCAGAGTACACCTGGGAACGCGAAGACAGGATGACAGAAAAGTACCCCCAGTTATTCGAAACCAATGCAACCACTACTGAGGCTGAAGCTCATACTACGGAATTTCGGGACGAAATTCCAGATCAACGGGGGGAGGATGTGACACCCCAGGAAAATCAGTGAACGAATGATACAACTTACCTAGCTCCCTCAGTGAGTGCGTACCAAATTTCGGGACGAAATTTCTTTTTAGTTGGGGATAATGTGACAACTCGAACTTTAGACCTACTTTGTGTAAATGTTACGTGCTTATGTGAATTAGATTATGTTATTTAATGAATGATGTGTTACGTGTGTTGTGTATATAATATGTATGTATGCTACATGACCCGATCGCACAACAACACCCACCCACTTGATCGCACAAGCCCTTTTGGGCCGCATTGCTTGTAACTAGACTATAGGGTGGCCCATTTACATCCAACTCGAGACCAAGAGGGCAAACCGGTAAAGGGTTCGGCCCACTCCCCTTTTACGCAAACAAACACCCTCTAGGGACTTGTTTTCTCATTTGTTGCAAAACATAACACACACAAGTTACACCGAAACCCTAGAAGCTCTCTCCCTTTCTCTCGTGACTTTTGGAACCCGACGGCAAGCATCCTTCGAAGCTCGTGAACCCAAATCGATCCCCTACTTTCATCTCGGTTAGTATGATGCCACTAATTGTATGCTTATATGTTTTGTTAGTTATTGGATTACATGATCGGTTAGGGTTATGCTAGTAACTCGGTTGATATGTTGTATGTATGTGTATGCATGATAAACGGATTGAAGTTTGCTATCCTTTTTATTGTTCTTGTTGTAAATCGGATTGCATGATTTGAACCGAATGGATATGTTTAATCGGCTGTGTCGTATTTGAACTTGGTTAATATGTTTAGATGGTAGGGTTTAATCCGGTTGGATGATGATAAGTTGTTCATGCTATGTTTAGTCTAGGGTTCATACGAATTAAGGTTTGGAAACCCCCGTTTGATCGATATTGTGTTAACTGCTTGGGTGGAATCGTGTTAATTGATTGATGTAAACTTGGAAACCTGAATAGGTGTAACCGATCTGCATGAAATCAGGAAAATTGTTACAAATTGATAGACTCAACATGGTTGCGAGTCGAGACCGTGTGATCTCGACCTGAGCATGATAACCCGAGACCGACATTGCGAGTCCCGTTGCAACTCTTGTGTATCTGCCGAGCAAACCAAGGTGAGTTCACACAGCCAAGGCATGGGATTCCCGGGTTGGGAATTGGGTTGGAATGTTTGATATGGAAAGATTACTCGTACTTACGCAATCACTAGAATATAGACCATCGTCCTCAGGATAGTCAGGACACTTACGTAAAACCTACGTAAACTAGTATCTACCATTGTCTCCCGGGTCGGGAGGACACTTACGTAAAACCTACGTAAACTAATACCTACTTCTGTCTTCCGGGTCGGAAGGACACTTACGTAAATCCTACGTAAATCCCACGCGTACCACTGTCCTCGGGGAAGGGCACTCACGTAAATCCTGCGTGACCTTGTACGTATTCCTGTTCTCAGATTAAGAAGAACACATGGTTGCGAATAGTCTAGTAAGTACCATAATGGGAAGCCCCCATTAGTAAAGATAAACGTGGGAATCCCCCCACTGGTAATATATATACAAGGCATGGGAAACCCCCACCATTAGTACATACACGCATGGGAAGCCCCCACTAGATGAACATACGCATTATTAATACGAACTTACTTTCTGTGAACTCGCTCAACTAGTTGTTGATTGTTTGCTGCATGCCTTGCAGGACCTTAGGTACTTATGGAGCTTGCACAAGGAGGAGCAGGTCGTTGTGGGCAAATGGATCGTGATTACTTATGTCATTTCATACATTAATACTTATGATTGGGTTTTCACATTAATGCTTCCGCTATACTTAACTATGCTGGTTTTGATAAACACCTGTCGTATTGATGGATAACTTTTACTATATATTTACATGTTCAATATGATTGGTGGCTTGATCCTGGTCATGTCACGCTCCCAAGCGGTGGTACTCCGCGGGTGGATTTTGGGGGTGTGACAGTAAGGTTGAGATCGAAGCACGGGAATCAAGAAACGATCCTAACGGTTCTACGAAAACTATATATACCCCATCCCATTTCACTTACAAACCCACATTTGATCTGAGTTTTTCTCTAAGTGGTTGTGTTTATACACTTCCTACCTGAGATTACTTGGAATCAAATCTTGCGGGGACCCTTTGTAAGTCTTCTTTCGTTCTTTTACGTGTTTTTATCGTGAAAGTCAAACTTTTTTTGACTTTCTGCATTGACCAGTTTATGGTCAACGCGAAGTTCGTTTGAACTTCATAACGTGAGTGTAATCACGATGGTTATAGTCCCTAGTGACTATACCTACTGATTTCCACGTTATCTAGGCTCAGTGACGAGTCGTAGTTTCGGCCAAAATGCGTTTTCTCGCGTATTTTGTAACCAAACTACTCTAGGGTATCAAAACCGTTTGTTTTGATACCAAACCTGTTTTCTAACTTAACTAAACATGTTCTAGCATGTTTAGCTCGTCACTTTTAGATTTAGTGCTTATATAGGGTCGTAAGGTAAGCGATCTGATAAATCGCTTATGCTTTCGAACCCGACCCATTTGGTCGATCATTAGGATCCGACCAAACACTTTAGGTGACCATAGTGTATAGGAAATAACCTTCCGAGGTTATACCTTATGGTCACGTCGTTTAAATAGTTGTACGATAAGTAGTTTATATGCCTTAGGTAAATTACCAAAATACCCTTTTTACGCATAAATTCATTTTAAAGCATATGTAACCTAAATTTTGACATCTAAACTGATTAGGTAACTATATTAGACATGTTAAGGCATATTTTACTTGTCGTAGGACTAGTTAAGCGGTCCGAACGCGTTTTACGCAAACGACGCGTTAAAGTAGCATAAGCTACCTAAACGGGTCATAATGGGTCATAAGCACTTAGGTTAGGTTTCATTTTAGTATGTAGGCTTTGTTAAACCATATCATATGAGTTCCAATACTCATTTGGTTTACGAAACCTCATACTATCCAATCTCCCGATTTAGGTCCTGTTAATTATGTAGTTATCTATATAGGGTGCCGTTTGATTCCATGATCCCTCTAGCTTTGCTTAGTTGTTGTTCAAGACTTCTAAGAACCCTCAAGTGAGTACGTAGACCCCTCTTTTACTGTTTTCAAACTGTTTTGGGGGTGAAACACATGTGCCTACTTGTTACTTTCGTGCTTTTCATGTTTTCATATCATATACTTGCTATGTTCATTAGTACACTATTAGTACATGATTTCATTATGTTTTTATGCTATGTATGTCCATTGTGTGCATACTTAGTACATTGTTTTACATTCATTTCTTTTGCTATGTATGTTTGCTTAACATGCTAGCATATTGATTTACATGACTTTTATGCTTTGTCTGTGTACTTAGCATACTTAGTACATTGTTTTACATTCATTTCTTTTGCTATGTATGTTTACTTGACATGCTAGCACATTGTTTTACATTACATTTCTTTTGCTATGTATGTTTGCTTAACATGCTAGCATATTGATTTACATGACTTTTCTGCTTTGTATGTTAACTTAGCATACTTAGTACATTTGATTTACATTTACCTTTTCATGCTATGTATGTTCATTTAGTCCATACTTAGTACATTCACATCACATCACATGCTTACATTCGGTATAACATTTGGTTTGTTTAACGCTTCTTTATTACATTCATTAACATTAGCTACGCCGCTCGGTAGTAAGTAATGGTACCATAGGACTTGACAAATCCCGTTCCTGACATCCTAGGTTTGTTTGGGTGTAAGGAATGACTGAATCTGAAAACATTTTCACTTTGATAACCTTTACTCTAAGGTTATCCTGTTGTCTCAAGGCTTGAATGTATGCGTTTAACATACCGCATAAGTGTTTGTATCTGTATAGCATGCATTTCCACAAAACATAACTTTGATTTAAACCAAGTTTTACTTCAATACTTTGTTTTGTACATTTTCACCTATGGTTTAGTTGATGCATTTCGCTAGCCATACATATCATTATGGTTACACATTACATGATTTACAGTTGACACATAAACATTTTTGACATTGGTTATACATTACATGTTTTACATTTGACATAAACATTTTGACATATTATTCAATACATTTGGCAATTGGTTTAAACATAGACATTTTACATTGGTGGTTTGTTTGGGTAAGTGATTTAAGTAACGAGGCATGTGTAATATGATACAAGCATGGTGGATACGCCGCTGTACTTCCTATATATAAGTGTTTGTATGATATTACATATCGCAGCGTTGTTTAAATTATTTCAGTTTAAACATATAACATATTTTTCACAAGACATTGTTTTACAAACAACTTATTTTATACAAACTCATTTTTACTTGGTTATTCATTTAACCTTACATTACTCTTTTACATATCATCTACCTTATTATCGCTTTTCAAACGTTTTATAAAAGCAAACACTCAAACTGGATTCATGACAAGTTTTCATTAAACACTTTTTTAAACCTAAGTCATGAATCCTATTTTCACAAAACCTATGTACTCGCCGGTATTTTTATGCTGATGTATTTTCACATGTGTTTCAGGTACAATAGTTGATATATTTGATGATGATATTGATGCATGCTCACATAGGATTGGACGAGACCTTAGTGACAATAAAAGATGCAAGACTAGTAAAATATTGTTTTACTTCTTTGTTTGTTAAGACATGTAACACTTTTAATCAATAAAACAACATTTCAGTTTTCCATGTGTTATGAAACAATGATTCTGTTACAACACTCCCCGACGTTTCCGCCACGTTTTGTTGTTTTACGTGGTCGGGATGTGACATCATATCAGCTTCCGACAAGACACAGATACCGTTAAGCTTAGATTTCATTTTCAGCATTAAACAATTTGCTTAGATTGTCGATATACTGATCCTCTTAAATTTTCACACAATTTTCAATCTGTTCAGGATACGGATTAAGTGTTTTAAGATCATGACTTTTATGCGTGTACCACCTCAGAATATACTCACGTATCTAGATCACTATATTCAGTCTTACATGTGAGTGCACACTAATGATATCTGTAATTGGGTGAATGCGAGACCGTGAGAGCTCAGGCTAGAACTTCCGTTCGTACAGAGATGACGGCTCGACTTTCGGTGGGTTCCCTTTAGGGAATCATTTTTACAACAGCACATGATTAGCATTTTGCAATGTTTCATCATTTTTTATGTTGAGGGGAGGCTTTACGAATAAAGCTGTGCAGAGTATTATACGAGGATTAGGCTATTGCTTCCGCAAAATCAGAAGTCCTGGTATAATACCCCAGATATCATCATGTACAAAGACCTAGTATGTCAGAAATAGGATCTTTCAAACGAGATTTCAGGGGTTACCTATATATCCTGGAGATGTTCCCCACGTAAAAGCAAGTTGTTATTTTTGTTTATATCCCAAACAAATCTACTAAATGTGTAAAAACCTATCGACACATCATTTGCAAGATTGCTTAACACATTTTAACTTTACAATTCTTTAGCTTACTACATCTGTCTAGTTGATGTACTATCATTTCCCCTTTTTACACAAACTCTTTTTCAGTTTTTCAATGTTTTTGGATTTTTTAGATTTTCTAATGTTTTTGTATTTCTCTGCAACCCTAAAAACAAAAACATATTTTTGTGTTTTTGGTTTTATCAAAAGCAGAAAATAAACTGTGCAAAAACTTTGACAACATGACGCGGATCATATCAGATCGCCGTCCTCTTCGGCTTCACATTTAACAACCCTCCTAGAAAGCAAATTTTTCAACCCATTTAATTTCAAAAGATAGTTAAATCTCTTTTTGTCAAACGGTTTGGTGTAAAAATCAGCCCTCTGTTCATCGGTGTGTATATGATCAATGCGAATCAATTTCTTCTCGTGACAATCACAGATGAAATGATGTCGTATTTCAATATGCTTTGTTTTAGAATGGTGAACCGGGTTTTTCGTTATGTTTATCGCTGCCTCATTGTCCACGAATATAGGCGTGTCCAAGAACTGCAAACCAAAGTCTCGCATCTGCTGTTGGATCCAAAGGATATGAGAGCAACAGCTCGAGGCCGAAACGTATTCAGCCTCGCACGTAGAGAGCGCTACTGAGGATTGTTTCTTGCACTGCCAAGTGACTAGTCGAGTTCCGAAGAACTGACAGCCTGCAGTGGTGGACTTAGCATTTTGCTTGCAGCTACCAAAGTCCGAATCAGCATAACCTGTGAGAGAGAAGTCACCCGATCTAGGATACCACAAGCCGGTGCTTGGGCAGCCTTTCAAATACCGTAAAATGCGTTTCACGATTGTCAGGTGTGACTGTTTTAGGCTTGACTAATAACGGGCGCGTAAACACGTCTGTTGGTGCATCCGTCTGTCGCCTAAGTCTTGTATCGAGTCTAACGTAGAATAGGCTAGAACAGGGCCCGGAATCCTAGATTTTGTATTTAGGAGTGATTCCGCTCCAAATGACATCTTGTACCCCTTACAATCCTGATTCCGCCCGTAATGTATGTAGCTGATTTTGCCTGAAATGTCTAGGTTCTGATTCCGCCCGAGAGTGCTTAAGTTTCTGATTTAGCTCGAGTCTATCATTGTGATTCCGCTCGTAATGATCTTGCGTGTTGGAGCGGAATCAGACCATCTATATATAGGGGTGTCATTTGGAGCGAAATCATAGTTCTAGGTGTGTGTTGTCTTCCGGTGAGCCACGAAGTGCTGCCGAAGTGTTGTCAGGACTTGTAATCAGTTTATTGATCAATAAAACAACAGTTAAAAGTGAATACGGCTGAGATTGCACCAAAACATTAGTTTCCGCCTCTTGTTTTGGATAAGAAATCTTCTGATCGACTCGTTCGGGTCAGAAAGCGATCCTACAAGTGGTATCAGAGCTCAGGAGGAAGAGTTCTTGCCATTTCAGATGTGTTTTCTGATTTTCTACTCCTTCTTCTTCAAATTTGAAAATTTTTCACGGTAAAACAAGCTAAAATTTTCACAGAACACGTGTAATCATGATTTGATAAACCCTTGAAAGTTTCAGAATTAAAATCAAAGTAAAATTTGAAATTTTTGAGGTTCCGCTCTAAATTGATCGTACACATGATGATGTCAGCAACACTTTGGTGTTAATTCCGCTCCAAAGTTCAACCTGTTTCCGCTCAGAATCTGGATTCCGATCCAAAGGTTCAACTTGATTCTGCTCGAAATAGGGATTTCGCTCCAGTTGACCATCAGATCTAATTCCGCTCGAAAACCAAACAGCGTGATTCCGCTTCAAAATTCAACTAGATTGTTGATTCCGCTCGAATCAACTAGATTGTTGATTCCACTCGAACTGTAATTGTAGATTTCGCTCCAAACCTGATTTCGCCTAAACTTGAAATTTGTGAACTTTTGGACCATTGAACAATGGACAACGAATTTTATAACGCCTTTGCTGGACCAATGAACATCACTCAGAGTGCATTGCTTGAGAATGAAACGGGGACTTCACAAAAACCGCCTAAGCTCTTGGATATTGATGATTACAATGCATGGTCCGAACGTTTTGGCAATTGGGTTGAAGCTTATCACCTGGATGCATGAGATCACACTGGAGAACCATATGTAAGGCCCATAAAAAATGGTGTCCAGACAACAATTAGAGAAATGAGTGTTGATGAGAAAAAGAAGTATAGCGATGAAAAATTGATGGTGAGTCTGCTTCAGCAAGCAATCAAAGACGACATTTTGATCTTGCTTCAACATGATGGAAGTGCTTATCGATCTGGATTGAATTGAAAGCAAAATTTGTAGGAAGTGATGATATGCATAAAAACAAGATGTCTCTCATGAAGAAAGAATTTGATCTTTTTCGGGGTTTGAAATCTGAAAACACCAAGCAAATTATTGAGAGATATTGTAACTTGGTGAGAAATATGTCGAAACTTGGTATTAAAAAGGATACTGATTAATTAATTGAAAAACTTGCAGATGCGCTACCACATGAAATCTGGGGAACTTTTCTGAAGATGCTAAGAAACAACAGAAAAGAATATAAAAAGCTAACACTGGGAGAGTTCATCAAACATCTGGAAGCTCAAGAGATGGAGCAGCGAAAGATTGCCAGGATGAAGAACTATGATGGAGACAAGACATCAGTCTGTATTTTAAGAGTGGTGTTAGTGAAAAGACAAATCTTTCTCCAAAGGTTGAAACAGCTTATAATGCTAAAGGTTCTTCTCAAAAACAATCTCAGGGATCAAGCAGCACAACAGGATTCTCTTCATTTCCAACATATTATCCACAGTTCACTACAACAAAGAGTGGCAAAGTTCTTCAATGTAATATTGCCTTAAAGCTTGAGAATGATCAGAATTGAGGAAATTGCTAAAAGCAACATGTCTTTGTTGGTGACCGTGCTTGAATCCTATGGAGGTTTAGTTGCAAGGAGGATCGGAAATCCAATGCTCACAAAAGAGGATTACGATCAAATTGATGCCGAGGAAATGGAATTGATGGATATTAAATGGTGCATGGCTAGTGTGTTGAGACGGGCTGAAAAGTTCAAACAAATTACAGGCAGAGATGATTTTCACGAGGCACATGTTTCAACTTTAGGTTTTGATAAGTCTAAAGTTACTTGTTTTCGTTGCAGGGAAAAGGGGCATTTCAAGAGAGAGTGCACAAATCGTGAAGCGAGTGGAGCTCAAAATCCTTTCGGAAACAACGACTATCACAAGAAGGCGATTTATCATCAAGTCTCACCACGCCATATCAACAACAACAGACATCGCATCAGGCACAAACTGCACATGGCAGACATGTGATTGAAGATTCAAAGAGAGCATGTCTAGTTAATCAGGACAATGATGGTGGATTCAGTTGGGATAAGTATATTCCAATGGAAAGCAAAGTGTGTTTGGCAGATCCAGAAGATGAAAAGTTGGCTGAAGGTTTCAATTGGGATAATTTTTGCCCAGACAAAGAATTCATGGCCAAAGAGATGTCAAATGTAAAAGCTTTTACTGCTAATGCTTACGATCTGAAATGGGCAGAAAAATGCAGAAAAGTCAGAGAAGCTGAAGAAGAAAAATGGAGAAAAATTGAAGAAGAAGAAGAAGAAGAAGAAGAAAGACTAAAAGCTGAAGCTGAAGCTGAGAAAAAGAGAAGAGCTGAGATGTTTCAATTGAGCAGAACAGTCAAAGAAGTTCCGAAATTTGAAATCAAAGTTGATATTGAAGCAGTCAAAGTTCCTGAAAAGTGCTTAAATTGTGATTCTTTGATCAAGCAAAACAATGAATTGCTACACAATATTAACAGACTGAAAGAATCATATGATACCTTGAACAGGGAGATCAACAAGTACACTGAGTCGAACAGTGAACAAGCTGTAGCATTGAACACACTCAAAGGAGCTTACATGAGACAGCTTGATGATGTCAATTTCTACACAAAGAAGTGTGCTGAGTTGGAATTGAGATTGGCAAAACAAAAAAATGAAACTGAATGTGTTAACAGTTTATTACAAAGTTACTCATGTTCTACTTATGTTGTTGACAGGATTTATCCAATTGTGGAGGATTTGAAGACATTTGAAGAAGTAAAGACTTCGGAAGAAAAGAAACCCGTGACAAAAGACGAGGATGAAGTGAAAATTTCTGGTAAGAAACCAAGTGTGGTCTATAATAGATGTCCGCCCCCGATCGAAAATGAATATTCGCCTCGAAATCCAAATTCTGAAAGAGTCAAAAAGGCAATTAACTTACAATGGGAGTCTGGGCCATCAGATAACTTGCCAGAAAATATTGATGTCACGTACACATCGTCTGACACTGATCATGAGTCCAAATTGATAAAAAGTGTGGTCGATCAGGTGTTAGATAAAGATGACAGTGAGGAGTCAAAAATGGAGTCCAAACCCGAGTCAAAGTCTGAGTCCGATACGTCAAAACCATCATTCAAAAGGGACAAACGGGTTTATGATATGAAATTTTTGCTAACAAAATCTAATTTGAATGACGAACCGGTCAAAGTTGCATATACTTTGAAAGATTCTGACAAATTATATTCTGATGAGATTTTTCCAATAAGAAGTGTTAAACTTGAAATGATTAACAAGGTTTTCAAAATCACAGAAATTAATATTTCTGAAATAAAAGATTTAAATCTTTCTGGAAAACCTAACAATACACTTCAAGAGACCAACAAAGAATTAACAAGAAAATGGGTTACAATTGTGGTTATAGTTTCCAAAAGAAACCAAACCATAATTGTAATTTCAAAAAGAAAGGTCTTGGATTTAATCAAACGAAAAATTATAAAAATGAAAAAGTCTATAAACCAAAACTATTTCAGGAAAAACGACAGAGGCTGAGAAAGAGCAAGCATTCAGAAAGCAGTCGAATCAGGAATTCCTTGCAAAGAAGCAAGAAGAAGTGAAGAAGAATGTGTTCAGAAGAAGATAGAAACAAGAACCTGTTTTCAGTGCAAAACTACTGGGCACATTGCTAGAAACTGTCCTAAAACATTCAAACCAAAACAGGAAGTCTCTGGTAAACTTAAAGAGAAAATTGTTGAGAAAACTGAACTTACAACCAAAAATTTTACAGGCTTTGAAAATTCAACCTTTGAAGTGGGAGAATGTTCAAAGAATGCCTTAAAAAGAAAAGATAATTTGAAAAATCAAAAATGGGTTGTTAAGGGTTCAGGAAACAGTTCTGGTGATGAATCTGTCTCCACAAAGACAGAGGAGCCGCAGGTGTTGTGAAAAAAGAAAAGAAAGTTCTGATAGTGGATGATGTGATTTTTCAACCACTGAGTGCTAAAAACTTCAAATCTAAAATCGGAAAAGTTGAAATTTCAAATCGATTCTTTCCTAAAAAGAAAGAATTAGATGTTGAAAAAGCCTTTAACCCTGCCGTGAAAAACATTTTTGGTAAAATGATTGAGGGGAGGGCTAAAGGGGTAAAAGAGTTTTATCAAGCTAAAAGGAAAAATACAACCCCTAATGAGACTGAAAAGGTTACACCCAAGGCTGGTCAGGCTTGGGTGGATATATTCTTTGTTGAATAGAAACCTGACTTGCCGGAGCTCCCAAGTTGGTAAACGCGGATCATGAATCGGCATCATTCTTGTAAATGTTTTTAAAATTTTAATTGAGAAGTGTGAATTGCCGGAACTCCCAGGTTGGTAAGTGTGGAGTAGGAATCGGCACCTTGAGAATTCAACCATCAGATGGTAATAGGTTGAAAATGTTTGATAGTTGATTTTACAAGTGGTTCAATCATCGATTCTACAAGTGGTTAATCAAGGTCATTAAGTTGAACTTGATTTAACTATCATTCAAAAGATTGGTAAACAATGTGATGAAATGAACCCATAACCTACAAGTGGTTGATAAACGAACTTATTTTCCGGAAAAAACATTCTGATTAAAACAAACTTAAGTGTTTTGAAATCTTAATGGGAAAATAGTTTGTTGTGAGGGAGAGTTCTGATTGTTTATGCCAAGTGGATGGAGAATTGAGGCGATTCTTATCAGTTGTCATGTTATTGTACAGTTGGTTTTCATAATTTCTTTAAATGTTTTTGAATTTTAGGGGGAGTAAGAAATTTTCAGAAAATCCAAAAAAGTTAGAAAATCTGAAAAAGTCAAAAACATGATAAAATGAAAAACGAGTTTTTGTTGCATAAAAGAGGAAATGATAGTACATCAGTGGACTATCACAACATGCTAAAGAAATGTAAAGTTAAAAATGTGATAAACAATCTCACCGTGAATGTGTCAGTAGGTTTTTACACATTTAGTAAATTGTGACGAGATAAAAATCTAAAAATTCAAACTTGCTTATTCTGTGGGTAACAACTTCTTGGATATATAGGTAACCCCTGAAATCTTGTTTGAAAGGTCCCTTATTCTGAGATACTAGGTCTTTATGCTCAGTGATATCTGGGGTATTATACCGGGACTTCTGCTGAATGGAAATTCTGGCCTAGTCCCCGTATAATGCTTTCTGCAAAATGCTTGAAATACAGCAAAAGCCCTCAGCAAACATGATTAAACAATAAAATTGATAATCATTGCTGTTGAAGAAAAGATCCTCTAAAGGGGACACACCAAAAGTCGAAGCTGTCATCTCTTTGCGTATACGGAAGTATCGACCTGAGCTCTCACGGCCCTCGCAATTTAACCCCTTTACAGATATCATCTGTGGTATACTCACCTATAAGACTGAATATTGGGATCTGGATACAGGAGTATATTCAAGTGGTGGGACACGCGAATAAGCTTAAGTAATTAAGACACTAATAGCGTATCTCGAAACAGTTGAACTTTGTGTGAAAATTTAAGTGGACAAACATACTGACAATCTAGGTGAATTGTTTAGAACTTAAAATGAAATCAAGCTTAACGATGTTGGTGATGTGTCTTAAAAACTGATATAATCTTCTTGCACGAACTCACAAAAAATAATGTCTGTAAATAGTTTCATTTCTGCATTTCATTTTATTCAAAAATCCAAAAAAAGAGTTTTAGTGTGTTTTAGCATAAGTTTTGAAAAATTCAAAAAGATTTTTGACAATTGGTGTAGAAAAGCTGATTTTCGAAAACTCCAAGTGCTAAACATAAAGAACAGGTTTGGGAGAGAGAGAGTGTATAAAGAAATGTTGTTTACAAATGTTCATTAAAGTTTAAATCATTGTAAATATTTCTTGCATATAGTTTCAAAATTGTAAAGTTTTAATCTTTGAGAAACTTATGTGTTGGGTAGAGATTGTGCAGATAACCTGAGCTGGAAGAGAGCCAGGTCACGATCTAGGAAATGATCATGAATGTGTGAATTCCAGACTACGATCCAAGCAGATTGAGAGGGGGAGTCTGAAGACAAAGATGAGGAAGCAGTTAGAGCCAGTGCTGATTCTGGAACTGCATTTGAGCTAAAGAGATTAAAGAGAGAAGATAGAGTTAGCTGATTCTAATGAATTATTTAAAGTTTCAACATTCGAGGGAGAGGAGTTTGTTGGTGATAAAGACTGATAAAGACTGAAGGTTCGACAATCGAAGAATCGACAGTGAAGACTCCGCCAACATCCGAGGGAGAGTTTGTTGGTGCATCCGTCTGTCGCCTACTTCTTGTATCGAGTCTAGCGTAGAATAGGCTAGAACAGGGCCCGGAATCCTAGATTTTGTATTTAGGAGTGATTCCGCTCCAAATGACATCTTGTCATTTGGAGCAAAACCCCTTATAATCCTGATTCCGCCCGTAATGTATGTAGCTGATTTCGCCTGAAATGTTTAGGTTCTGATTCCGCCCGAGAGTGCTTAAGTTTCTGATTTCGCTCGAGTCTATCATTGTGATTCCGCTCGTAATGATCTTGCGTGTTGGAGCGGAATCAGACCATCTATATATAGGGGTGTCATTTGGAGCGAAATCATAGTTCTAGGTGTGTGTTGTCTTCCGGTGAGCCACGAAGTGCTGCCGAAGTGTTGTCAGGACTTGTAATCAGTTTATTGATCAATAAAACAACAGTTAAAAGTGAATACGGCTGAGATTGCACCAAAACATTAGTTTCCGCCTCTTGTTTTGGATAAGAAATATTCTGATCGACTCGTTCGGGTCAGAAAGCGATCCTACAACGTCGGTTACATGATGTCTGGGCGGGAAGCAGTAAGATACATCAAAGATCTGATTATCGATCGGTAATACGTCTTGTCCACTTTCTCTCCACTCTCATCCGGACAGATCACGTGATTCTGAGCTAGGGGGTTGATGTTGGAGTAGATTCTGACATGTTAAACTTCTCCAGAACATCGTTCACGTATTTGGTTTGACGAATGAAGATTCCTTCGGGCATCTGCTCCACCTGTAGCCCTAGGAAGAACTTCATCTCCCCCATCGAACTCATTTCAAATTTCCTTTTCATCACTTTCTCAAACTCTTTTACACTAATTATCATTTGGCGATCCAAAGATGATATCGTCGACGTAAATCTGCACGATCAATAGATGCCCTGCAACCTCTTTTGTAAACAATGTACTGTTAATTGTCCCTCTGATGAACCCGTTGTCCAGCAGGTATTGGGAAAGCGTCTCGTACCAGGCTCTCGGGGCCTAGTGTAAACCGTAAAGCGCTTTATCTAGAAGATAGACTTTGTTTTTGTGTACTGGATCTGTGAACCCCGGCGGTTATCCAACGTACACTTCTTCCTTGATTTTGCCATATAGGAATGCAGACTTGACATCTAGTTGGTATACTTTGAATCCTTTCCAGGACGCGAATGCCAGGAAGATTCTTATCGCCTCGAGTAGCAACTGGTGCATACACTTCTTTGAAGTCAATGCCTTCCTGCTGACTGAAACCCTGTACTACCAATCGTGCTTTGTTCCTTACGATCACTCCTCTATCATCCCTCTTACATTTAAAAACCCACTTTGTCTTTATCAGCTTTTGATTCTCAGGGAGATCTACCAATTTCCATACTCCCAGCTTCTCAAATTGCTGCAGCTCTTCCTGCATAGCGTTCACCCAGCTTTCTTCCGTTAATGCTTCCTTATACGTTCGAGGTTCGACCTGCGAGATGAAACACTTTAGTGAAAATCCAACTTGCAAAGGAGCAACAGATGTATAAAAACAAGTAAGTGCTCTGTTGATCTGATCCCGTGTCTTTACTCCGCCCTGAAGATCACTGATTATCTGCTCTGAAGGATGATAAGACAAAGTTCTTGGCATTGCAGTGTCAGGCACGTTAACTTCCGATTGCAAGTTCGTGATGTCTTGATCACCGGTGTGATCCACAGCTTCTGTTGTTGCAACATTTGGTTCCTCGTCAAAAATTGGACCGTCTTCCGATTCTGAGTCGTCAGAAATATCAAATGTTGGAGCTGGTTCCTCTGGGGCTTCGTGTGTCGTTCCACTTGGACCTGCCTCGTGATCGTTTGTACCCATGTCGGGCTGAGAAACTACCAAAGGTCTTGGTACCTGATCTTGTGCCAAATATTGTTGCTGTTGGTATAATAGAACAAGTTCCTCTACACTCGGCTCGGTCGGCAGTTGGAAAGACTCCCAGAGTTTGTCATAATCGAAAAGCAATCTTTGTCCGGGAAGTTGTGGTGGAGTTGTAAATCTCTGACAATCTACATGCTGAACTTGAATTACCTTCCCCAGGCACGGAACAAACACCCTCTTCAGCGGGCTCGCGTAACCTACAAAGAAACCCTCATTAGATTTTGCACCAAATTTGCCATCAGGATCTATAAAAGTACACGGAGATCGATGAAGAAGTTCAAAACACGTTTTCTTGTATTTCTTCACTGTGAGAACTCTATTCAGTGTATAACACGCTGCTGCCACTGCTTCACTCCAGAAAAATATTGGCAACTTGGAATCGGCAAGCATTGTTCGAGCTGTTTCAATTAAGGTGCGATTCTTTCTTTCAGCTACACCATTTTGCTGTGGAGTGTATGGTGCACTAAATTCATGAAGAATCCCTTTTTCATTACAGAACTCGAGCATGCGATTATTCTTGAACTTCGTTCCATTATCACTTCTTATTCTTCTGATCGGTAGCTTATACAGCGTTTCCATCTTCTTGAATAAGATCATCAGTGATTCAAATGTTTGATCTTTCCTCTCCAGACACATCACCCAAGAAAATCTAGTGAAGTCATCAGTGACTACCAGACAGTATAAGTCTCCACTGATACTTTTCACATTAACCGGCCCAAAGAGATCCATGTGGAGTCTCTCGAGTGGTACTCTGATTGAATTCAGCAACTTCTGTGGGTGTGTCTTCTTTGTCTGTTTTCCCTTCTTGCACTCTACACAGTCATCATTCAAATGAAAATTTTTCAAATTTACACCTTTGACTAAATCATTGTGTACAAGAAAATTCATTTTCCTAACATGAATGTGGCCCATCTTTCGATGCCACATTTTTGTTTCCTTTTCTGTTGCCTTTGTTTTTTTCACAAAACATTGTTTTTTATGATCAGTTGTTGTTGCGACGCTCATATCGAGTACATATAAGTCATTTTCTCGAGGAGCTCGCATCAACACCATGTCCTCAGGAGTTTTAAAACCAGGTTTTATGATTAGACATTCATTTTTAGTAAAGTGTACTGTAAAAGACTTGTCATATATTTGTGAGATGCTCAGCAAATTGTTTTCAAGTTCGATTATATAGTTCACTTTATCAAACGTTACGAATCCATTTGTTAGAGTCCCTTCACCAACTATCCTGCCACCCTGATTCCCAGCAAATCCCACATATCCTCTGTTGATAGATTTGACGTCATAAAGCAATGCTAGCATTCCGGTCATGTGCCTTGAAGCTCCGTTGTCCATGATCCACTTCGAGATTATTGACCTCGGAAGCCCCTGCACACATTGAAGAAATTCATTCAAACAATGAGGCCCATGATTTCTTTACAGTGGAAACACTACCAAACACAATATCAGATGTCACATCAACTTTCGGAATGTTAAAAATGACATTTGGAACATCAGTTTTGACTTTTGGTTTTAAATCTTCCTTCTTAATCGGTGGAAATTCCTCAAGAAGCTTATCAAGTTCAAATTCTAGTTTATCAACATCATTTTCAAAAACTTTTGATTCAGTTTTCAAAACATTCTCCATCTTTTTCTCTTCAACTGATGATTTTGGTTTTGCCACCCATGATTGATTTTCAAAAATTTTCATCTTTGGATAAACCTTTGAAGTCTTTCGGACTTTCGAAGATTCACCAATCTCAAAAGTTGATTTTGGTTTTTCTTCGGACTTCAGAGATTCACCTCTTTTCAAGATACGAACAGATGAAATCATTGGTTTTTTACCCTTGTCATCAGTTTGAGTTTTAGGTCTGGGTTTTTGCAAAACAGGTTTGTCAAACTTTTTCATGCATTGCTTGGCCATATGACCAATTTCATTGCAGCGGTAACAAATTCTTTTGTCATATTCAACAAAAGTTGATTTGTAGGTCTCTTCTCTCAACTTCTTCGCTGCATTGAAATCATCAATGGCTTTTTGACTGAAAATGTACTCCTTTTCAGCATCAACACTAGGACCAACAACAAAAACATCACTGATCTTTTCTTTTGGCTTCACATTCTTCTTAGCCATTTTCTTTTCAAATCCAACACCTTTGTTTTTGAAAATGTTTCCATTTCTCTTGTTATTACCACCATCGCCCACCCACTCTTTCTTTCCCGAGTTGTTTGGTTGTGATTTAACAAAAGACCTTTTAGGTTTTGAAAGAAACTCATTGTTGTTCACCTCAGAAATGTCAATCTCGACCAATTTAAACACCTTCTCAACATTCTCAATTTTGGCATTTTGAAGTGGATACTCAAAATCAGAATAAAGTTTGTCAGTTCCGGTCATTTTGTAAACCACAATGATCGGATCATCATTCACAACTGTACCTGATTTTGGTATAAACTTGTCTAAGAAGTTACCATCTTCTTCAGATTCAGAAATAGAGTTCTCAAAGTGAGTTTTCACAGTCTCAAACTCCGAGTTATCACTTTCTTCATCTAACACTTGGTCAACAACGGTTTTGATCACCTGTGACTCATTATCAGTGTCGGATGGAGAAAATGTAACATCAATACTCTCAGGCAACTCATTCTCAACGGTTCTCAATTTGAGGTTCAAAGCAGCTTCCACCCCATCTGGATACTTCTGATTGTAATGATTCCACATTGGGGGTGGAACACTGTTAAAGACAGGTGTTGCATCAGGTTGTTGCGGGACGATTTGATCAATCACATATGATGATGCAACATAACTCATCAACTTCTTATCAATTCTTTCATTTTCAATTTTCATTAACTCTAATTCCTTTTTCAATGAAGCAATTGTATCCAAGTGAATGTTAATTTCCATTTGTTTGTCCATAACTGTTGATTTTAGCAAACTTGTAGCTTTATCATTTTCAAAACTCTCTTTTTGAATTATTTTGATAGATCTAGCCAACGCGTCATATGCTTCTTTTACTTCACTTAGATCATATTTGACTTCATCAGTGTATTGCTTCAATTCCTGAAACTTTTTGTCTTTTTCAAGACATTCCATGCATGGTTTTGAACAGTTTTTGCATGAAGTTTCAGAAATTGAATCAATCTTTTCAACAATCTTTTCCTCTTGATCAATTTTAACATCCTGTTTACCAACACCATTAGACTCTGACTCAGACACTCCTTCTGATTTGATCTCCTCACTTTCTGATTGCCTGGCAGACTCCTTTTAACTTGACTCTGTTTTTACCGACACGTTTTCAACTGACTCAGTATCAACAGACTCCGATTCTACAGATTCTGTGTCTACCTCTTTCAGTTTGCCCATCAAAGCTTTGTCAGCAATTTCCTTCAGTGTCTCTTCATTCATTTCTTTAGACACGTCAATTATCTCTTCAACAGGAGCTTTCTCAACGTCGTACTGTGGACAGAATCCTGTGGTTGGCTCACTGAAAAAACCTACAAAAGATTCAAATGTATTAGGAGGCATTATTGATTTGAAAGAACTAGCAATAACCTCATGTTCAGATTGATAATAGTAGACTTCTGCAGCAACTTCTTCAAGATCAGCCAAACTCTCTTCAGACACGACTTCACTCACAACCTCAGTTTCAACACTGCTTTCTGGTTCTTCCACAATTTCTGCCATCATTGCCATTCCCTCACTACCAGGGATATACTTATCCCAGCTAAAACCTTCAGCAACTTTTTCATCATCCTGATTCACTAGAAGGGCTTTTTCAGGCTTGTTTTCGATCTGAGGTCTTTGAGTGAATGATTGTTGACTTGGCTTGTGATAGATGGCTTGTTTGTAGTAGTCGTTTGAGAACGGATTTTGATGGTTGTTGACCTCTTGGTTTGGACACTCTCGCTTGAAATGTCCCCTCTCTTTGCATTTGAAACGTGTGACTTTAGATTTGTCAAAACCGAGCTTTTGATCTAGTCCTGAAAGACTGTTCCGACCAGTTATTTCCATAAATCGTTGAGCTCTCCTCACCAAGCTCACCATTCCCCATTTGATATCAATCGATTCCAGCTCTTCTGGATCTATTTGATCGTAATCCTCCTTTGTCATGTCTGGATTACCGATCCTTCCAGCTACTAAACTCTCATATGACTCAAGAACAGAAGCTAACAGTGAAATGTGTTGCTTTGCAGCTACTTCTGTAAACTCTTGTCCATTTTTGATGTTTACAGCAATGTTACACTGTATCCCAGAAACATAACCCTGACTGTTTGAACTTGAGGAGCTTTGTGGAGTCACTTGTTCTGGAGCTTTGGGATTTGGCTCATAACTTGCAAATGGTGAATGATTATTGTTGCTTGATGTACTTGATGAAGCACTGGATGTTGAATCGGCACTGAAAGCAGTCTGGATCTTTGGGCTTAGATTCGTTGTTGCCGAGGGACTTCCTTTGTAATATAATGAAACGTCTTGTTGAACATTGGAAGCATTCATCTTTCTGATCTTCATCAGCTCAAGTTCATGTGCTTCGATCTTCTCAATGAATGAACTAAGGTTGAACCCAACATACTCTAAATTGTTTTTCAACACCAACAGATAAGTACCCCATTCATCGTATGGTAACGCATCTGCTAGTTTATCAACCCAGTCTTCATCCTTTTTCTCAATACCCAACCGCTTCATCTCAACAACTAGGTGACAATATCTCTCGATCAATTGTTTTGTTGTCTCACCCTTAATTCCTGTGAAGATATCAAACTCTTTCTTCAGCAAAGCAGTCTTGCTTTTTATCATTGCCACACTTCCCTGAAACTTTACTTTTAGTGAATTCCAGACTGACTGTGAATTATCCTCATGTTGCAGTAACACTAAGATATCCTCTTTGATTGTCTGTTGTAGAATACTCATCATCTTCTTTTCTGCCTTGAAATCATCTTGTTCAAGTGGAGTCAAACTACCAATTGATTTCTCAAGTCCGGAACCATTCTTTGGAGGAACATATTTTGATTCGATTTTCATCCAACACTCGAAATAGTTAGCTAGCACCCATGTCTTAAACCTTCCAGACCACCCAGCATACTCATCAATATTCATCAATTTTGGCGGTTTCTGCATCGTACCGAGTTCATTCTCCATGTTCACATTTTGTACGATCCTAGCTGGGGTTTGTACTGCTGTCATTCCCCCACCGGCAAACAAGTTGTAGAACTCTTGGTTATCCATTTTACGAAAACGGTTTACGAAAAAAAATTTCAAGTTTTGAAAATGTTACTTTCAAGCGAAATCACTTTCTACACGAACTAGACTTCAAACGGAATTACAGACAATATGGATTTTCACACGAAATCAAGTTTCGTGCGAAATCATATTCTCAAACGGAAACAACTTTTATGTGAAATCAATTTTCACGCGAAATCAAACTTTCAAACGAAATCAGGTGTAATTTCGTACGAAATCAACACAACACCTGTTTTCGTGCGAAATAGCCAAACGGAATGCTCTTTTCAAACGAAATTAGTAATTTCGTGCGAAATTACCTCAACTTTTCAAGCGAAATATATGTTCGTTTAAACGAAATCAACTGTTTGGCCCATTTTTGTCACTTTTAGTTCGAATTTTGATCTGATTCTCTCAAGGGTTTGTTAAAACTGTATTTTACACGTTATATCAAAAAATCAGTCCATTTTGTCCGTGAATTTGTCCAGAAGTCCAAAAAATGAGTAGAAAAAGGCACTGATTCAAGTGTATTGACTCATCACTGGCTCTGATACCACCTGTAGGATCGTTTTGCGATAAAATGAGTCGATCAGAATCAATACACAACTGTTTGAGAGCGGAAACAAACAAACAGCCTAGAATCAGTGAAAGAAATGAGTAGAAACAGAGTATATCACTTAAAACAAGCTTCTCATTGATAATTGACTTGAATACACAGTGGAAATCCGACAGCACTTCGTTACACTTCACCTAATTTCGTACCAAATGAGAAGCACACTGCTCATATATATAGGCCACTGATTTCGCACGAAATAGCATTATGCTATTTCGTACGAAATTACAAAACCTAATTTCGTGCGAAATAGCAACATGCTATTTTGTGCGAAATTACTTCAAAACATTATAAAATTACATTTTGACCCTGTAAACCCTACTACAAGCTACCGACATGACCTAGACTTTAGACGTAGGCTATAGACATTATGCACCAACACATCTCATCCCTCTTCTTCGAAAAGACTTCATATTCTTGCATCCTTTTGCGAAATCGGGATACACCCCCAGGAAACAAGGTAGCAAGGTTGCAAGTACCCATCATCATCTTCGAAATCATCAGTTCATCGATGAGCAAGAACCTCGAACGGTAGGAGGAGCAAAATGGGTAAGAACATCCTCATAAACGAAAGAATACTTCAAGCGGTGACCAACTGTGACCTTGCAATCTGGCACATAAACCTCTTTGAGATTAACATTGGTAGAACCTTCACCACCTTTCCTGAAACCCTTCAAGCTCACAACCTTCTTACCCGCTAATTTACTCCCCTTACCAATTACCAAGGACAAATCCTTGTCTTTTTTTCCTCAACCCCAACGTCCAAACATTTTAAGCCTCTATGACATCACTCAGTTGCACTGGCTCAGAGACCGATGGTGGATGGTCAGCTACCTTTAACATACATCAGGTTAAACATTGGGTAGAAGCTTTGGAAGCACCGGCCCTAGTAAAGCATTTGACGTTTGGGACATTCACGTGGGCTGAACCCTCGAACCTATGTTTAGTGTTCCTGGCAACAACATATTCACCGGGCGTGGCCTCAGCGTCCCCAAACACAACATCAGAGGTACCATCACTCTTGATAAAGCAAAACATCATACCCTGATCATCCCTCATGAGCACAGGGTCACGATCTGGCTTGTCCCACAAGGTGCTCACACCCATCAACACTAAAAGGTGTTCAGGAAAGGGACGAAGCCTCGAAGAACATTTCCTAATGGCTTTTAACAACCAACTATCTAGTTCAGACTCAAATGGCTCAAGCTTGTTTAACATAGCATCAGGGTGCCTCCAAACAAGCTTGAAGGGAACAATGGACTCAGAAATCCAGAAAAATCGGTCCTTCCAAGAACCAAAGGTAGTAACCATTGAGGAAATCAAATAAACATCAACTGGGGATGTCCCAAACGTGAATCGTCGTTCTTGGTCAACCGGAAGAAACATCGGAACAACAACGATGGGCCATACCCTATCACAAAACCTCAAAGTGTAAAGTTCCAGCAAGACCTTGAGGACGCAACTGACCAAGAGACACACGATAATACTCTAAAATATTCAGAACAAAGACCGAAAACGAATGACACAAGTTGGAAAACTCGAAATGACAGCAATAAAGAGCAATCGAACCAGCGGGACACTGATCGATCGATTTATCTAAAACCCGGAGCCACCGGATTAAAGCTTTAGATCGATCCCCCATTCTTTACAAAAAGCCTCAACTTCCTCTCTAGTGAGACAAGAATAACTCACATACAGATCTTTGCTAGCACCCAGACGCGATCGAAAGAAAAAAGAAAGTGAAGTCTAGGCAGATATTATTACACAAAAGGCAAAAAACTGCCATCCATCACATTAATTGTCATTTCAAAATTCAAATCCAAAAAACTTAGACGCCTGATAACTTTTCAAGCCTTGAAGCCTTTAAGCAATAAAAATCGTGTACAAAAGTCAGAAGAATTTGAGCTTACACCCCAAATACCTCTGACTTGGGGGGGCTGATGACGGGGGTAGCTCAAACCTTAATAAACTGATTAGAGACACAACAGCTTAAAAGGTTAAAAGGTTAAAGGTTCGGAAATGGTCCAACGGTCATGAACAGTAAAAAAGACAAGTCAGAGCCTTGTCACGTCACCCTTTGCGTGTGAAACCTCCTGCCCAGCCGCAACCAGACCATGTGGAAGAGCACACCCTTTTGTCCGTAGGTCCAAACCCTTCAACCCCTAAAAGGGTAAGTCCCTCACTGCAAGCCAGGTTCACTAGTAAAAGGTTTCTCCTTTGAGAAACCTCTTCCCCTATAAATTGCAACCCATGGCAAACATGCAACACACTCCAGAATCAGTAGGAATCATCCTAACTCTCTGATTCTTCCTCTCCATCTCGAGAACCAGCTTCATGCTTGCTTCTCTTCTTCTTCTCCCATGAGAACTAGCTTCATGCTTGCTTCTCTTCTTCACACTAAATAATTCATCTTCTCCAACGATTGCTTTCTAGGCTGATCCCTAATCAGTTCAGGATCTAAGGAGAATAACAACAATACTAGTGAACCTCTCTCCACGTCTTGAAAACGTGGGGGGACCCCACGACCTGCGTTAGGCTAATCGAAACATTGAACCCTTTTACCCGGAGATATCGCTACAGGCCTTGGTCTTGTATTTGTTGTAGCAACAACTATTGTGTAAATGAATTTTTATTATGAAAAAAGCATGCGAAAGGGTCCTATTCATGTTATCAGTTTAGGAAGTTTGAGTTGAGAATAAGTAATACTCCTAAATGAAATCTAATCATAGTAACAGCTATGTACCATCAGGTTATATCACTTGAGTTGAGAATAAGTAATACTCCTAAATGAAATCTAACCATAGTAACAGCTATGTACCATCAGGTTATATATATCACAGCGCATTTATTGTTGCTTATTAAAATGACTATGGTTAAAATGAAGACTGTTTTGGGAAAATTACTAAAATTAACATTTCGAGTAACATTAAAATAGTGCGCAATAGACATATCTAAAACCATCCGATCACGATTCGAAAAATTAGCATTGCGGGCTAGGGTGGCTAGAATTTAGCCGGCACAAAAAAAAAAAAAAAAAAAAAAAAAAAAAAAAAAAACCTTGAAAGGTATGCACGTGTCCATAAAAACAGTAAATTAAAATAATACACATGTAAAGCATATAGGCTAATTAGTATTAGCTGGCGGTTAAAAAGGTCTATTTAAAAAAAAAGGCTAAAAGTCGCTATTTTAGTAAAAAGGTTGGTAAAACGTTTATTCTAGTGATTTTCCCGATCTTGTCCTATAAATATCACTGATAAATTGCTAGCGTCGTGAGTTCAAAGCCTCGCTAGCTCTAAATCGCTCTTGCTGATATGGACATTGGGGGTGACAGTTTCTCGGTGAAGGTGATTCAAAAGGAAGTGGTTCATGCTGAAGAAGCATGGAATGAGCACTGGTTACCCTTTACAAACTTTGATTTGCTTCTGCCACCTTTGGAGGTTGGCTCAATCTTCTTTTACAAGAAACCCGCCCATGCGGCGAGTTTCTTCACCATTGTAAACACGCTTAAAGCTTCTCTATCCCGAGCTCTCGCACTCTACCCTCCCCTCGCAGGCGAGATAGCGTGGAATGGAGCTGCTGGAGAGAATCAAATTCACTGCAACAACCGAGGGGTTTACTTCATTGAAGCTGTTGCTGACGTGGTTCTCAAGGAACTGAATTTGTACAATCCTGATGAGTGCATAGAGGGTAAACTAATGCCCAAGAAACTACTACATGGGGTTCTTGCTATCCAGGTAATCAATAACTATTAACCCTGGATTCAAAAGTCTCAATAGATATTAACGTAGTACATGTATTTATTTTTTCATTTATCTGTTTTCGTGTGAACTAAAAGTTTAATTAAACTTAATGATGCATGCATGCATTAAAGGGGTGTTTGGCCTAGCTTTTTTATCTAAGCTTATAGTTTTTTTAGCTTATTTTTACAAAATAAACACTATTGGATGTTTGGTTGATCTTTTTAACCTTATGCTTATTAGCTTATATAAGCTAATTTCAAGAAGCTTATGGGTTGATGATTTTTTTAGCTTATTTGAATAAGATGGTTTTTACTCATTTGCCCTCAATGGTGGATTAACTCATTTGAATATGATACACATAATGGTATTATACCTCTTCTCATAATACACAATGAATTAATCTGATAAAGGAAAAAAGAATATCTAAGAAATCAGTTGAACTTAGATTATAAAGGAAAAAAAGAATATCTAAGAAATCAGTTGAACTTAGATTATAAAAGTAAGTTGGTGATAGTTACCAGAATTCGTGTGTGCATTGCGGCTTGATATGTCGAAAAGGATATTGAACATAAAAAAGAATGTTGGTATCGGTTCTAATAATAATGATACTGGTACTAGTGTTGTTCGGTCATTGTGGCAGCGGGTGTTCGATCTATATCGGTCCGGTTCCTTACGGTACCGGTATGATACAAGCATTCGGTATAGCAACCGAAAGAGATACATAGATCGAAAATTATAGAAACGAATATCAGTTCCGGTTTGGATAATATCGATACCGGTACCGATGTTATTCGGACGGAACCGGTTCGTTTTGTCATGACACCTGTAGAAATGTAAAAAAACATTAAAATGAGTACCGGTAGAGGTATGGATGTTTTTTGAACAATATTTGTTTGGTTCGTCACAATAAAGGACAAAAAAATAGTACCCGCTTGTTTTTTAATGTAACTTTTATTGAAACGTAAATAATATAAGCATGTCGTATCAATTATTATGATAAAGGAAAAGGGTAAGCAACGGCAGCAATGAGGCAGCTTAGATAACATGTACATTTATGCATGTTTCAGTTACTTGTATCTTACTTTTCCCAACTCGGTTTTAGCAAAACTTATGTCGAGAGGTGGATAAAAATAAGCACATCGTAATAGTGTACTCGGAATTATATAAAACAATGTATTTTAAAAGTCATAAGAGAAAAATTAATACAATATTTTAGGTACTTTTGGTAACATGAACGTTGTGTTTCAATTAGATGTACATTAGCACTCACAACTCGATTTAATAAAAAGGCTACATGGAGACATTGATAAAAATGAGTATAAATGCTCAGATTTTTATAAAATATAGTATCTTAAAAGTAATAATAGAAAAATAAAATATGTTTAAAATATAGTTATAATATAGTAAATTAATAAAAGTAAATTAACAGTATGCCCATACTGATTTTTTATAGATAGTGAATTCAAATGCATGTAACGGGAATATCTAAATTCACTAGTGAGAAATTAAATTTAGTGAAAAGTATGGTTCCTTATGCTACTAGTATGATACTAGATTTGGTATTGAAACAGAAAGAGATACACAGATCAAAAATAATAAAACGAAAATCAGTGTCGGTTTGGATAATATTGATACCGGTACAAATATTATTTGGATGGAACCGGTTTGTTTCGTCATGACACCAGTAGAAATGTAAAAAAAACATTAAAACGAGCATCGGTAGAGGTATGAATGTTTTTCCGGACAATATTTGTTTGGTTTGTCACAGTAAAGGACAAAAAAATAGTACCCGTTTGTTTTTTAATACAACTTTTATTGAAACGTAGATAATATAAGCATGTCGCATCAAATTGTTATGATAAAGAAAATGGATAAGCAACAACAATTTATATATAAGAAAATTAAGCAATAAGGCAGCTTGGATAACAAGTACATTTATGCATGCTTCAGTTACTTGTATCTTACTTTTCCCCACTCGGTTTTGAGCAAAACTTCTGTTGAGAGGTAGACAAAAATAAGCACATTGTAATAGAGTATCCGGAATTACATAAAATATCATATATTAAAAGTTATAAGAGAAAAACAAATACAATATTTTTGTTAGTTATGATAACATAAATATTGTGTTTCAATTAGTTGTACATTAACACTCGCAACTCGGTTTAAGAAAAAGGCTACATGGAGACGTAGATAAAAGTGAGTACGTCATATTGACATACTCAGATTTTTATAAAAAAAAATAAGTATTTTTACAAAAATTTTTCATCATCATCATACTTAATAAATCCCACCAATAGCGAACCTAAGTTAGGGTCTGAGGATGGTAAGATGCAAACAATCTTACCCTTACCTCGTAGGAATATAAAGTCTGCTTCAAGTGAGACCACCGGCTCGATAGTAGTTTTGCATCAAGCCTTGGACATAAGGCACATAACTGTAGGTCCCTCGGAGGTTGAGGTTAAACCTTATCCTTGTTATGTTTAACACTCTAGCAAGTGCGGAATCCAAGCTAGAATGCAAACCGATAGTTTAGATGAAAGCACAAGCAACAAAGAGAAAGAGTAGACACGCAATATATCAAAGTTTTCTCTTGTATTTCAGTGGACACGGTTACAGCCCTTGACCAAACTGAAAATGCTCTCTACAAGACTTGGTTCACTCACACACATGTAACTCACTGATGTCTACTGTGAAATGAACCATACATGGGATATATATACCCACAACAGATTACATGCTCGAAGGATAAGATAGTCTGGTCGAAGGATCATCTATCGACCAGAAATCTACCGAAGGATCCATACATACCTCGAAGGATGATATATCCTTCGAGGTCCATCTGTATCCATCGAAGGTTGTCTTTCGAGGTCATCGAAGGATATAAACCATCCTTCGATGACATCCTTCGAAGCAAAACAAACTTACATACTTAGTGTTGACTGTTTGGCCAAGTCAAACCAGGAGGATGGTTGACTTGGTCAAACTTACAATCAAACACATATACAAATCAACACAAGACGTAAACAAGACTAACAAAGACATCGTTTTATAACATTACAAAATACAGACAAAGTACAGATACAAATGCACCAACAAACTCCCCCTTGGCTGTAGCTTTGTCTCGATCTTCGTGTCTTTAAGTCTCGGACGTCCTTTCAACTGTCAAATGATGCGATGACCATGCACTTCCCGCATTAACCAGATTGAAGCAGTACAAGGCCATCTTCTGAAACTTCATTGCTTGTTCCCGATCCCGAACCAAGTAGTTGATCTCGTGATCCTTAAGAACAATAATATCCGACCTGGACATGTTAGTAATCCACATCGGATCTATTATTCGAAAGTTCTCTTGACTATCTCGGAATAAGATCACGGCTTCTCCAGTATCCGCATCATAGACCCAACAACGAAAGTTTCCTAGAAAGTCAGTCTTCATTTTCAACAAAGGTATCTTCTTCATCACTTTTGGAGGATCATAAACCAAACGATATCGAGCAGTGTTTGTCTCTGGATCAAGTGTAAATCTGATCTGCTCGTATCGAGGAAACTGCGGCTTGTATAACGGATCCTTCCAACCCCTTCTTCTTTCCAACCTGATCTTCTTTGCAAACAGATCCACCATCTTGTCTTCGACTCGATTGATAACATCTAGTTGAGCTAAAACTGCAACATCATAGTACGGAAGTGACAGAATGCTTAGAAGAGTCCTAAAATACTGAAGACCACTTTCTCGTTTCACGACCATGCAGTGAAGTTCCTTAACGAACATCCAACTAATGATACGACCCCGAGCCTGATTCTTTTCCAGACTCATGTAATTAACCAGATCCAACGGAGCGAGCGGAGGAGGATTCCTAGCTAGGAAATCCGCTCGCCATTCATTCACAGTCTTCTCACGGTTTTCTTGAGCTGTCGGAGAATCTGAAGAAAGATTGGCAAATTCTGCTGTCTTTTCTGCCACATACTCATCATCAAGAGCATTAACCTTCGCATTATCTTGCCCAACATAGACAGGACGTTCAGGATCCGAACCGATGAAGATTTCATCAATTGTAGAGAAATCAGTTTGGTCCTGAACCAACGGAGTAGCATCAATCATGCTCACATCAACTTCATCCAATTCTGTCAGAGCCAGTACCTGTTCATCTGACATTTCGGTAACATGTTCTCCCTCTTCTAACAGTTCACCTGTGACTGGATGATACTGAAGAACACCTGAGGATTCAGGGAGATCTGCAAACGTTTCTGGTTCCAGACTAACATGCTCATGCCCTGTAGAAGTTTCTAGCGTTTCTGTCTGCTCAGATGGGCCAGTGGTAGCTGTTGAAGGAGCAGTAGGAGCATCTTGAGATGTACCAGACCCACCTGCAGCCCCGGATGCAGTTGCACCGGAACCTGAGGCAGCTGGTTGATCCGGATTTGCTACATCATCATCCCTGTCATCCTCACGCCTTGAGGGTACAATGCCTAATGCATTGCATCTTTCATTCCACAGCGTACCCACTTTCTGATTAATCTTCTTGAAGTTTGCGTACACAGGCTTGAAGCCTTCTATTAATTGATCATCGCGATTTTTATAGCGCTCTGACAGCTCTTCATGCTTCTGCCTTAGTGCTTTTGCCTCATTCTCCAACACAGTACTATGCCTTTTCATTATCTCGACCTCCCTATCACGAGCCCTGTTGGCTTCTTTTAACCTTTCGATCTCTATAGCCTGTGCATTTATCTTAAGATTCTGGGCATCAACAATTGAGACTAACTTGTTGTGTGCCTCCACATCCCGTGTTCGTTGCACACGATACTCTTCAATCGTTCTTGTATGCCGACCGACTATAGAACCCAATTCACTGACTTGTTCAATCAGGAACTGAATCTTTTCAGCTTCAGATAAAACAGACAACGTCTCTACCAGAGTCGGTCGCGAAGGCTCAGGTCCTGAGGAGCCAGACTGACCAGCCTGACCAGAAGCACCTGTGGGACCAGTAATAACAAGAGGAGGTCGGACATGTGTACCTGAGGCGGGAGTTGCAGGCGGCTGTTGATCAACAGACACCGTGCGCGTCCCAGAAGACCTCTGAGGAGAAGACATCAGGTCCAGCGTCTCTGATGCAGTCAGTTGATCACTAACAGGAGGCAGCTGTTGCTCTGGAGCAGTTGAAAGCTGAATAGAAACAGGGATAGAGGAATCACCAGCCGTTTTCTTTGACGCACGAGTACCCTGTCTTTTTGCTTTCCTCTTTCTAATAAAACCTGGAGCAGCAGGGATATAATCCTCATCTTTGTCAGATTCTCCAGTTCTAACCGTCTTCTCTATTCGTTCAAAACGGAGATTCCCGCGATTATCATAGACCTTTCGCATCCCTGGAGGAGGAGGATTATCATCCTCAGAAGACGAACCATCGTCACAAGAACCTCCTTCATCTTCAGAAGATGAACTGCTTTCATCTATCAACTTCCTCGGCTTGTCCGCCTTTCCTTTGCCTTTGTCAGTCGCAACATTACCTGACTGACTAGCAGGACCACCAGCTCCACCTTCACTACCGCCTGTCTCACCAACTATAGTACCACCATCACCACCTGCACCAACACGAGCATCAGGATCGACAAACACTCCCTGAACTTCTTCTGCAGCAACATTCACATCGACTTCAACATGTGCTGCAGCACTGGAACTGCCAGCAGACTTTCTGCTCGATGCTTTAATACCATGCTTAGCCCCGAGCTGCGTATTAGCCAAAGCGATTAACCTTGGCTCTTCATCATCAGAATCACTCGCAGCTCGACGCCATTTGTTGTTCTGCGGTGCCTCATAGTTCGGAACATCGAGATGACCAATAAGCTTTCTAATTGGATCCGATTCCGTATAGGCGGACATGGACTTGAAGATCAGTAGAGTACGCTCATTCATCGGATTGACAGGTAGAACATCTGCTTCAGCTTTAGGAAGATCAGGAATCTGATCATCAATCATCATCTGCAGGAATCTAGGATATAGCCAGAACTTGGTAGATGTTCGTTGAGTAGCTGACGGGAGTGGCCTTCGAGCATTTTCCTTCAGATTGTCGAAAATATAACGAGATATGTTGAACGGCTTATTCAGAATCAAAGCCGTAAACAATCCCGTTAAATCAATCGGTGACAGATCATATCCAGATCTTTTGTTGCTCAGGCAGTGAATAAGGATATGCAACAAGAACTTGTATCGAAGCGGCATAAACTTCTTGTTGATCTGATTTGCAAGAACGTTGTCGCTGTACCGTAGCCTCATCAGTAATCCCCGCTGACATTGTAAATCAATAAAAGTAGAATCTTCTGGTTGATCGCCTAGTTGCAAGCGTGCTCTGATGGTGTTCTCTGTAATCACCACGGGTCTCCCAGCAACTGATCCATTAATCACTTCCTTGTTCTCCACTGTTTCAACCACAGCCGAATTCCAGAACTCCTTGATATGAGATTGATAAGCAGTATGCTGTGTAGTGATTGCATAGTTGATACGAGCGCGATGAAGATACTCCATAATTCCCGTGAATTCCGGACTGATTTTGCCCTCCGGTTGAAGATAAGCTGCCATGTTATGTCTAGGTTCAGACATAGATTCAACCTCAGATTTCTCCTTCTTTGTTGGCTTTGCCCGTTCCTTTCTCACTTTCGGTGCCATTTCTGTACATCAAAACATCGACACGTAATGAGAAAAGTCAAACAGTCAACAAGGATTTCACACTTTAGAAAAATTTCAATTTCTTGAAAAATTTCTAAGTGTTGAACCCTCGAAAGATGTCATTTAGCCATCGAAGGATTGAAACATGGCTCGAAGGATGACTGACTGTTCGAAGGATGTTACTTTCCTCGAAGGATGAAATTCCTTATCGAAGGATCATCTTTCGAAGAATCAAGAATTTGAAAGATGTCTTGATCATTCGAAAGGTCTGATCAATCGAAGGATGAATCCTTCGAGAAATCTAACATCTTTCGATTTCCAATTCGAAAGATATTTTACATCTCATCTTTCGAGGTTATGAGTCATCATCTTTCGTTTTGTTTTCCGGCAACACAGATCATCGGAAAATTTTCCGGTGGGGTTTTTAGTGATTTCCGGTGACAGTTTTTAAGTGGGTTTCAAGTGTGTTTTAGACCAGATAACAACAACACTAAAAACCATTTAAACATCAACATTTTATAATCAAACCGGACACTAATCTAACCACATTCACTGATTTAGACCAAAAACCAAACAATCTCTGTTTAACCCAACCCAAACCCTTTGACATCAAGAAACTACCATGTTTCATCCAAATAAAACTGATGATCAACAAACCTAACACTAATCATTTTACAACACATTGTATATAAAACCCATTTTATTCATGATTTTCATAAACTGAGAATAAGAACAATAAGGGTATTATAACAAGATCAAATGAAAATTTCATAATGTTGTTTGTTAAAGGATTCCGGATCATCCTACCAGAATGTTATATAAAAATCCTGATATTTTTAACTTCTTGAAAATTTTGGCAGAGTTTTGGGGTGATCAGAGGTTTTGAGAGATAAAGTTGAAACTGTTATGTTCAAATGAAGAAGATGACACCTTTATATAGTCTGACCTCGAAAGTCGAACCGTCTCGAAGGATACATGACCTTTCGAAAGATGTAAAGGTGTCTCGAAAGATCACCTTTGGGTCGAAGGATCCATATTTGGATCGAAAGATACCAGATATTTGAAAGATCTGGATCGAAGGATACCAGATATTTGTGAGGATCCTCGAAGGATATCTTTCGATCTTATCCATCTTTCAAAAGATCTAATTAGCTCGAAAGATCAAATTGGTCAAATCCTTCGTTGACCAATTCATCTTTCGACTGAGATGATTGACTTTCCTTGACTTTCATTGACCATCTGATCTTTCGAGGGCCATTGCTTCCTCGAAGGATCAGATTTCCACCAACACTTTGGATTTTTGGGAATTTCCAATTTAAACCCTTCAAATTTTTGAGGTTTTCAGAAATGACCATTTTGAAAAATTGTCCGTTATGAAGTTTTGCAAAGGTTAGTTTTATGAAGTATCTCGGCTTGCCAGGTATCGGATCGAGCACCAACATCAGTTAATCAAAAATAATATTAAATTGAAAATCTTTTTGGATTTTTGATAAAATAAAAGACAAAAATTTTAATATCCTTTGAATGTTATCAAACGACATCACCGCTAATGTCGTGCTGATATGCACCAAACGACAAAACTGTTTAAAAATAAGACAAAAAAATTAAAATAAGTATGTACAAACACAACAATATTTTTACGAGTTTCTGGCGAAGAGAATCATATCAGCTTGCGGTCTTTTGTCAAAACACATTTCCTTTTAAAATTCTTTTACAGACGCGGATAAGTATTCTACCACAATTACCGATATTGTTGTCCACTTAAACTCAGCGATCAAGTGTAATCATAATACAATGAGATACATTTAAGGTATGATTTATACTTACCGACCGGTGTTCATCCACTCACGACACATTCCCGTATCAAGGTATGCACGAGAGTTCATCTTACTGGGGAGTATACCATTTATCATCCGTTTTTAACGTATATAAAATGTGAACAAGTCACTTATTTGAGTTGAAAACAAGCCCTATGTGATAGAATCACTTATTGATGAGGAACTTGATTTTCGATGCATGAGGGCACAGGAGCAAGTCCGTGAACAGGTCAGTACTTCCGTACAGCAGAGAGACGAACTTGACTCCCGGATAAATGTGATATTTTATCACTTATTTTGTATGGACATGTGATTGTTTATCACTTATTGAGGTCGAATGCAGTATGAATTATGTACACGTATATATGGTATCATGGAAGAACTTAGACTTTGTCTTTTATAGAAACAACCATGATACCCAGATGATAAACAGCATAAACCCTGAATATCTCAGAACCTCGGCAATCTATCAAACGAAATTTCGGTACCAAGACCATATGCCAATGAGCGGTTCCCACGCGGTTTTCAGTTCGTTATGTTTATATCTCCTGCATACTTTAAAATGATCGTGAGTCTACCGGTACATCATTAGTAGAGCTACTTATCATTTTCTTTTCTTTTGATTTCTAGAAGCATGTTTCAACCGACCTCTGACGTAATATCACTTTCTCTTATATTACCAAGAAACTCATTTTTGTTTTTCTATTGTTTTTGTGTTTTTCTGAATTTTCTCCCCCTTAAATGCAGAAAGTAAATAAATTAAAGACATATTTTTGTATTTTTGTGGTTTTTCAATGTTTTTGTATTTTTCTTGAAACTTTCTCCCCCTAAAATTCAAAAATAAAATACAGTAAAAACATATTTTTAGATTTTTGGTTTTAGAAAAATATTTACAAAAACGATTTCCCGATGTCGGTTACTCTTGCTTCACCTTTATGCCGTTTACCAAAAGTAAATAATCAAATCTTGATTCATCAAATGCTTTGGTAAAAAGGTCGGCACGTTGGTGATCGGTATGAATGTGAACCACATCGATAAGTCTCTTTTCAAAGCAATCACGTATGAAGTGATATTTAATATCGATGTGCTTCGTTTTTGAGTGCTGTACAGGATTTCTAGTGATCTGTAAAGCAGCTTCATTATCAACATAAATAGGAGTAGTTAGGAATTCAAAACCGTAGTCCCGCATCTGTTGTTGGATCCATAGAACCTGGGAGCAGCAACTAGACGCAGCAATGTATTCCGCTTCACATGTAGATGTAGCCACACATGTCTGCTTCTTGCACTGCCAAGTGACTAGGCGATTGCCTAAGAACTGACATCCTGCTATAGTTGATTTGCCATCTTTCTTGCAGCCGCCGAAATCAGAATCATTGTAAGCCTTGAGATCAAAGTTATCATCCTTAGGGTACCATAACCCGGTGTCAGGGCAACCCTTCAGATAACGAAAAATCCTTTTGACAGCAGCATAGTGAGAGACCTTCGGATTCGCTTGGTACCTAGCGAGAAGACAAGTTGGATACATAATGTCGGGTCTTGATGCGGTGAGATACATTAAGGATCCAATCATAGCACGATAAAGTGAAGAATCCACAGCATCCCCTTTTTCATCCGGAGTAATCCCGTGATTCTGCGGAAGAGGAGTAGAAATTGGCTTCGAATCGGACATCTGGAACCGGCTCAAGATGTCTCCGACGTACTTGGTTTGATGGATAAAAATTCCAGATTCGGACTGATTAACTTGCAAACCCAAGAAGAACGTCATTTCACCCATCGCACTCATCTCGAATCGATCTTGCATCACCTTTTCAAATTCCTTGCATAACTTATCATCGGTAGAACCAAAGATAATGTCATCGACATACACTTGTACCAACAGAAGATCTTCACCTTTTTCCTTGATGAAGAGGGTACAATCGATCAAACCCCGTCTAAACCCATTGTTCAGCAGGTAGGTAGACAGTGTCTCATACCAGGCTCGAGGCGCTTGTTGAAGACCATATAACGCCTTGTTAAGCAGTAAAACTCTGTCAGGATGTAATGGATCTTCAAACCCCGGTGGTTGCTCGACATATACTTCCTCTTCGACTACTCCGTGAAGAAAAGCATTGTTAACATCCATCTGGTACACCTTGAATTTCTTGAAGGATGCGTAGGCTAGAAAGATTCTAATAGCCTCCAGATGTGCAACAGGTGCATACACTTCATTGTAGTCAATACCTTCGATCTGACTGAAGCCTTGAACAACTAACCTTGCTTTGTTTCGGACAACAATCCCACGGTCGTCCTTCTTGCACTTAAACACCCAACGAGTTCCGATCTTCTTGTAGTTGTCGGGCCTATCAACCAATTTCCATACGCCCAACTTCTCGAACTGTTGAAGTTCTTCTTGCATGGCTTCCACCCAGGAATCATCTTTCAATGCCTCCTTCCAAGATCTAGGTTCTTCTTGGCTAACATAGCAGGCGAAAGACCAATCATTTTGTTGTCCCGATTCTCGTATCTCAGCATACAAGCCAGCATTTTCGTTATTTCTGATTTGATTCCTTGTCCTTACACCACTGAGAACATCACCTATAATATTCTGCTGAGGATGAATGTTATGAATTCGGGTTTCAGAAACTGGAGGAATTTCAACATTTGACCTCAAGTTATTGATATTTAAATTCCCGATATCATTCTGAAGCTGTTGAGTTGTAGAAGATGATGCATTTTCTTCTTGGATAATTGGCGCAGACACTGGATCCGTTGCTTCTGAAGTACCTTGAACCGGACGCGGTGCTTCACCATCATTTGCATCAACATACTCCTCATCTTCCGATGACAAATTGTAATCGACAGCATCATTAAACACCTCATTTGAAACGAGATTGTTGACAGAAGAAGATGCTTGTGAGTCAACAATGATTGGACGAGCTAACTGAGAACCAGTCGCATTCTCGCTTTCAGACAACATTTGAGCAATTGCATTGTCATCATCAAATGTCGGCAGATTAAATGAGTCGAAAAGACCATCATAATCGAACATCCATGGATCTCCAGAAGGCTTCGGAGGATTAGAATATCTTTGAACTCTTACTTCACCCCATTCTTCAATCCTTTTGGTAGTCAGATTCCATACTCGCAGATTAGGAGTAGCATACCCAAGGAAGTAACCTTCGATAGCTTTGGCACCAAACTTCCCGTCAGGATCAATCATGGTACATGGTGCACCAAAAGGTTCTAGATATTCCAAGTCAGGAGTCTTCTTGTGTAGGAGTTCGAAGCACGTTTTGCCATGTCTTTTCACTATGAGAACCCTGTTTAACGTATAGCAGGCCGAGGCAACAGCTTCAGTCCAGAATCGAACTGGAAGCTGAGACTCAACCAACATGGTTCTTGCAGTCTCAATTAAGGTTCTGTTCTTTCTTTCAGCGACTCCGTTTTGTTGTGGCGTGTACCGAGAGCTGTATTCATGAAGGATTCCTTTTGCAGTACAAAATTCATCCATAACCCTGTTTTTGAACTCGGTTCCGTTGTCGCTTCGAATTCGCCTCACCTTTAGATTATAAAGATTTTCCAACAAGGTGATCAAATTCTTTAGAATTTCTGGAGTCTCACTCTTGTGAACCATGAAGTCAACCCATGAAAATCTTGAATAGTCATCAGTAACTACCAAGCAGAAAACCTCCCCGTGCACACTCTTGTGTTTGACTGGGCCGAAAAGGTCCATATGCAGACGTTCGAGTGGCATGTTTACAGTGTTAACCTTTTTCAATGGATGTGATTTCTTGATTTGCTTCCCTTTCTGACACGGCACACAGACATCTTGAAGTTGAAAATTCTTCACATTGACACCTCTCACCAAATTGTTTTTGACAAGGTGATTCATTTTTCTGAGGTGAATATGACCCATCCGTCTGTGCCAAGAGATCGTCTCCTTTTCAGTGGCTTTTGAAATAAAGCAAGTAACTTGTTTGGACTGAGTTATTGCTTGGCTCATATCAAGGACATACAAATCATTAACTCTTGGTGCTGATAAGAGAATCCATTCTGCGGGAATCTTGAATCCTGGCTTCAGCACATAACAACCGGCATCATCAAAATGCACGGTGAACTTCTTGTCGCAGATCTGAGAAACACTCAGGAGATTGTGATCCAACTGTTGCACATAATTGATTTTTTCGAAACTCACAATTCCATTTGAGATCATTCCCTCGCCGGTGATATACCCTCCTTTGTCTCCAGCAAACGCAACATATCCTCCTCTTATACTTCGCACATCGAAAAGAAGACGATAGTCGCCCATCATGTGCCTGGAAGCCCCACTATCAACAATCCAAAGACTATTAATAGTTCCTCCTGGAGCCGCCTGCACATGCAACTAACTTATCAGTTTGAGAGGGGGACCCAAGCCTTTGTGGACTTGGGTCGTCCTTGATCATCAAGGAAAGTGATTTCAATCACTTGATGATTAGGAAAAAGAACCTGTGGTGCTCCCCCTGATTGAATTACCTGTTTTTGTTTCCAAGCTATTTGTCCTTTACCAGTATTTGTATTAATTGTTTTAGCATTTACTGGTTTTACAGTTGTAGATTTTGCTTGTACAGGTTTTTCTTCTTTGACCTCTGATTTTAAGGCCTTTTCAATTACCTTTTGGTTCTTTTGTTTTAACTTCTTTTCCCTTTCTTTCAAGACACGTGGGTCTTGTTTCGGGGAAACAGGTCGTTTTTGGTAATTGGTTTCTTGGGGAGCACTCGTTTTTTACTTCAACTTTTGCAGGTATGGGCAGTATCTTACAATATGCCCAACTGTGCCACATTCAAAACATGTTCTCCGCTCTACAAACCTCGGAGAAACATGTTGATGACCAGACAGAGAACCAGACAATGAACTTTGTGATCTAGACGTACTAGGACCCAAATCACATCCGTTGGTGTGTTGGGTGTAATTGTTCAGATCATTTCGTTTTAAAATTCTAACTTGTTTTACAAAATCAACGTTAGATTTATCCTGAAATGTTTCAAGTTTGTCTTGTCACACCCTCAAAATACCACCTAGGGAGTGTCCCTGATAGGCGTGTGACGTACCAATAACGAGCCACCAATTACATTGAACCCATACAAGTTATAATTAAAATCCCCATTATTAATAAAAAACATCTTCAATAAGTTTAAACGAAAACCAATAAGTTCAGCGGAAGCAAATAGTAAACGAAGTTAAACTGTTTCAAAACCAAAGTATAATATCAAGAAATCAGTCACATAAATCCTTCCTGTCGACCCATGACCACTCCAGCTACTCCAGACAGCAAGTTCTCCAAATCCAAGATACCTAACGACCTGCGAGCATGCAACAAGTGTATCAGACAACGCTGGTGAGTTCATAGTTTTACAAAAACGTTGGTTACCAAGTGTTTAGTTAATCCATTGAATTTAATTCCGAAAGTAATGTTGAAAACAATGTTGATAATACCCCAATACAAGACGGCTTCTGATTATTTTGCTCTTTCTCCAATGCTCCTATCAAAGCATTGGTCATGACTAGGTCATTAGTTCAACACCCGTCCTCCCAGGAACGGGGTGAGGTTGCCAAACCTAAGTAGCGCTACTAACTAATACCATGTTACCTCCTCGGTAACCAAACAACACGGAGGGACTTTAAAGGTGATAGGAAGAGTATATTATCCAACATTCCCGTTTTTACCCAAAAGACTTATCCCTCCCAGGAATACCCACTGACTGTCCCAACCACCGGGACGCATGCTCAAAAGTAGTGAACTCACCTTTGGTTTGCTCGGTAAGACTAGTTACTCGTTTTATCGTTGTACACCCCAAACCCTAATATAGTTCCATTGATAGTCAGTTTCACATTCCCACAATTCACATATTCTTTGCACATATTCCACAAGTGTAAGCAAGTATAACACATCTCAAATAATTCGGTTTGTACTTAAGTAACATGCAAATACAATTAATACCCAACAAGCATTTGAGTTTCCAGCTCCTTCGTATTACAAGTATATTAGGCCACCAACAATTTGACGATTCATTACAGTGTTCATCACAGTGTGCGGCCCAGACAACATATATTTAGTCCAAAAACAATGTGTATAATGTAACAATTCTAGCATCATTAATCTTAACATCATCACATTAATACACTATTCAGTTGGGTCACATATGACTTCCTATTTCAATCATACAAGATAAACAATAACCTACAACACATTTAATAACCACACAGTGGGTCGGCCCGACATGAAGGGAGCCTTCCGCCCATACACGGTTTAGTCCACTTGAAGCCCAGTCAAGTAAACTTTTGGGCCCGTTGTGCAGCCCGTTTCTATAAGACCCGCTAAGTGGAATGTGTAAGCCCAAGTACGGCTGGCCCTTACCAAGGTGTGCGCATGTGTGAGTAACCCATGAGAGCCCGGCCCACTCTAAGGGTGCCACTGTCCCAGGCAGCATGCGGCCCAAGTAAGCTGGGTGCCTTTGCTGTTTGCACAGCCCAGTAATCATACGAAGCCTAATCCCAGGCAAGTACCCAGAACCCTCAACAATTGATTATTATATTAATTATGATACTTTACTAATGCTCGGCCCACTAACAATTAGGAAATTCCAACTATAAACTTAATAGATAAACACCAAACAGTTTCTAAAAGATGATTAATCATGCTCTCTTTCACATCAAGGCTCAACAGTTTAACAATTAAGTCTTACATAAATACATCAGTTCTTATAATTAATCATCACATGCCCTTTTACTTATCATTAATTCACTAACCTAATCTAAGCATAACAACCCAGATTCATCTTTAATACACGTAACATAAACAAAGAACCTATCCAATGGATCAAAGCTATCTCCCTAACACGTGATCCTAATATCATCTAGCATGGCAATACAAGATTAATATAACACAGGTCCTTCACGTTTGTAACATACCAATATCTTCTTAACCAAAATCATACAAAACTCAATCATAAAATAATAATTAATATAAACAGAGATGTACTAACCAATGATCTTGATTAAATAAAGTGATGTATCGAGAGGGGAGGGGGTTTCTCCTGCTGCCGTATGTAGATTTGAGAGAAAGATAGGGAGTAGAGTTTGTTATGGTTTTTAAACTAAACAGAATTCGATTTCGAGTATAATACGTATTCATGTTCCTATAGGGATAAGGGTTGTTGGGCTGATTACTCAATCTAGGCGAATAGTAGGGAAGTTGGGCCTGCTCCCTCTTCTACATAACCGAGTAAGGATGCTGGGCCGGTTCTCTTCCTTGGCCGATATGGGCCTAAGCCCAGTTAACTACCTATTTCTTTTACGCAGGCTTTATGCATTAAGATGGGCCAAGGCCCAATGGTACATGCCACCAATACGGCCCACATTCACAAATATATTATTCGAGGTGTCGATCGATAAAATTCTAGCTTAACGGAGTTAGATCATCTAGCGCATTGAAGAAGGAATAGATAACGGAACGTTAGAATCGTAAGATTAAACATTACTAACCTTGGAATTTCGAATTGTCACATGTCTGAACCAGTGGATCCAACAAAGTTCATTTTTGGTTCTTGTCTCTTAACAGGAGCTCTTTTGTTTTGCACCTTTTGTTGTTGTACCTTAGGTTGCTCAACCCTTGATTGTTGAATTTTAGGTTGTGCAGCCTTAGGTTGAGTAGCCTTAGACTGTTCAACTTTAGGTTGTTGAACCTTTGGTTGTTCAGTCTTAGGCTGCTGAACTTTAGGTGCTTGAACATTCTTGTTCTGAGCCTTCTTTCCCTGTACCTTACCCTTTCCGGAGTTGACTTGTTGTTTTCGCTCAATTGGTAGTTTTTGGTTTCCGTATTGTTTTCTAATTTGTTCACACGGAATTGGATCACATTGAGTTACTGTAACTTTGCCACTTTTGTTCCCCAAAAACTTATCAGTGCATCCTTCAAAAATTTGCTCAATTAAATCTTGATTTACATTTTTAATTGGAAAATCTTTGTTAGAGTAGATTTTGCTATCTCCTTTGAGCGTATACAACAAGTTATTCCCTTCAGAGCTAACTACAAGGGATTCCATTGCTTTTGACATTTCAGTCTTACTCGGTTTCACTGGTGGATCACACAGAATGTGATTCTCGATAGGAATATCTGTTGTAACCGAGTTAGACTGTTGTTTCACAATTTCTTCAGATTCATCGTCCGAAGAATCAGCATCCTCAATAATGGGAGAACTCTGTTCCTTAACACACGATGATTCTGTCACTTTCTCAGATTCTGATTGACCCGAGGATGATGTACCAGTTGTGAACCCGAGGCCTGCTGCAAAGTCATCTAGACCGAGTGGCACAGTAGGTTCAAAACGGGGCATATCCTCGTCATCAGGCAACTTGGAGTAATTGTGATTCATCAGGGGAGGACATGATTTGTAACCAATACATTTTGCATCCCCCTTTTTCTTTTGAACATCAATAATGTGATCCAAAACATAGCGGGAATTGGAATAGCTTTCCAATTTCTGCTTAATTGTCTCACATTCACATCGAGCTGTTGCTAACTCTACCATTTGCTTTTCAATTGTGTCAATTAGATTATTGTTAGCATGTTGTTTTCTCAAAACAACCTTTTGTAATTCAGAAACATCATGTTTTAATGACGCAATTGTTGCTTTAAACTCCTTTTCATTTCTGGTTAAAAACAAGTTAGCTTCTGTTGCCTTAGAAAGATCTACAATCAATTCTTGATTGTGTTTGTGTGTGATCTCAAACTGAATTTCCTTTTCTGCATATTCTAAACACTTTGCACATTCAATAGAAGCAGAAATAGAGTCAGAGTTAGTATCACATACCTGAGAGGTTTGACCTTCTACATGAGCCATAAAGGCTGTATGAAAAGAAAAAGATCCATCTTCAGAGAAAAACTGAGCAAGCTTCTCGGAAGTTCCAGCAGATTTCTGGCAAAGAATAGATCTCCTTTTGCATAATGCTTCAGCTTCAGCCAAAAGCTCATCAACCTCCAAATCTAAAGCATCACTTAATAAATCACCAGCATCAAGTGATTCCCCATCCATGCTCCCACTATAACCCGAACTATCTTCATCTTCCGAAGATTCACCAGCAGATACGGGTTCAACTACCTTTTCAACCACATTAGCATAACATGCTGTTCCACCATTTCCTCCTTCTCCGAGCTGAAGATTCCAGTTGCATATTTCATCAGCTTGAACAACTAATCCTCTGTGGGGATTGGTGTTTGTGGAACCAGATGTATTTCCTCCAACGGGAACTATTGATCTGTCAGAATTGTTGTTCTGTTGCTGTTGTGGCTGTCTTTGATTCCTGAAGGGATTCTGATTGCCTTGCTTAGGTGGCTTCTGACACTCCCGCTTGAAATGACCCTTTTCACCACAATTGAAGCAAGTGACAGCATTCTTATCAAAACCATACTTGGTGTTGTTGTTGCTTTCCAAGTTGGTTCTTCCAGTCCTTTCCATAAACTCCTTTGCTCTTCGAATTGCACTAGCAAGAGCCCATTTGATATCCATCATCTCAAACTCTTCTTTATCCACTTGCTGATAATCTTCATTAGTTAGATTGATATTCCCAATCTGACCTTCAACTAATCCACAATAAGCACTAACCAAGGTATTCAACATCTCCATATGCTCCTTGGCTATTTCGACAGTGACTTTGGAAAAGTTGGAAGTGTCTAATCTGACTGTGTTCGGATTGGAAGTGGCTTGAAAGTTTGAAGAGTTTCCATAAAACCCTTGCTGTTGCGGTTGTTGCTGCTGAGCTCTGCTTGGGTCTAAGAAAGGCGGTGGTGTGAATTGCTGAGTTGTCTGTTGTTGTTGAGAAGAAGAATCTGGTCTTGAATACATCATCGTGTATGCTGAAGGATCAAACTGATTTGTTGTGGAAGGTCCGGTGTTTGAGATGAAAGCTGTTTGAAGCTTCGCATGTTGAGAGGCTGGTTTTTCTCCACTAATACCACCTGCAATCCCATAGTACATCTCTGGATTCTGAGGAGTTATTGTTCTTTTTGCCTTTAGCTTTTCTTGTACATCTTTGTTCTCCAATTTTTGAATTAACTCATAAACGGTGATTGTGTCCAGAACACCATTTTCCTTGAGAATTTCAAGATAACCGCTCCATTTTGCTGGTAAGCTATCAGCAAATCTCTTCACCATTTCTTGTGGAGTGGCAGTGACTCTAAAAGCAAACATTTCACTCAACAGATGATGGAACCTTGTAGACAACTCTGCCAAACCCTCGTTCTCCATACACGTGAAACCTTCAAACTCTTTCTTCAGCAATTCTTGCTTGATCTTCCTAGACTGAGCATTTCCTTCACATCGTAACGTGAGCATATCCCACAAGCTTTTAGTAGTCGTGCAGTAAACAAACTGGTGGTATATGTCTCTGTGAAGAGCTTGCGTGAGAATCATGAATGCTTTCTTTTCCAACTCAAATTTCTTCTTATCATCATCAGACATAGTGCTGTAAGTTTCTGGATTCGATCCTGCAACTTCCAACTCATTTTCAAATGGAGTGAAGAAACACATCCATAGATCTTGACCTTGCCCCTGAACATAAGTTCTCAGCCTTTCTTTCCACCATCCCCAATCATTGATGTGATTTAGCTTTGGCGGTTTTGTGCTTGTACCAGTTTCACTGTCGTTCTGCATCATTGATTGAATGCTGCTGCTTTGATTTGTGACCAATGCCCATTGATTTGCAGTTATCATTGCAGCTTGAGGTGGGGCAATAGCCTGCATCCATGCAGTTTTGTTGAACTCTGACGCAGATTGCGTGGCTGATGATTGCGTAGCTGATGATTGTGGAGTCAAAGTTGTTGTAGTCCACGCGGATGGATCCCACTGACCGTTTGTTCCCATTTTATAAAAATTAATATATTAAGTGAAAATTGATTTAAAATTTGAAAAAAAAAACAAGTTTTTCCTTTTTGAAAATTCAATGTTCACAAACTATGTTAATATGTTGAAAATGAACAAACAGCCGAAGGATACTGGATCGAAAGACCTGAAAATCACAACTGTTAACTTAAACAGATAAGAATCGAAAGATAACACCTGTTCGAAGGATCAACAGTGTTCGAAAGATCACTGTTGAATTTCGAACAATGACTTCGAAAGATTCTCCAAGACGAAGGATCCTTATCTTTCGAAAAGAAACAGTAGCTCGAACGATATATCCTTCGAAAAGATTCATTGGCTCGAAAGATAACTCACAGACTTCGAAAGATGTTCGAAGGATGGGTATCTGTCGAACCTCCTTAATCGAAAGATGATCTTTCGACTTCGAAGGATATCTTTCGAACACAACTGACACACTGACACAAAGTAGACAGGTTGGTGAAAAGGTGATGGGGTTGGTAGACAACTTTCGGCAGAAGGTATGTTCAGACCTCAACTTTCTACCAACTCAGATTTGACTTTTAAAATATTGCCCAAAAAGGAAGCTTCTTATCTAGAAACCGGTCACCGGAGTAAGCCGGAATTTTGGCCGGAAATTACCAAACCTTTTAGAACAAGATTTTAAGTTACCCAAACCTTCCCTTAACACACCCCGTTAGTTTAGAACACGTTTTTAAGTTTATAAATGCAAGAAAAACACCAAAAACGGGTGCTAAACCAAGTGAGTTTTGTCCAAACACTCCAAAGTCTTGTACAAACCCGGTTTTTAACAAGGAAAAGAGCCACGGCTCTGATACCACTTGTAGGTCCCTCGGAGGTTGAGGTTAAACCTTATCCTTGTTCTGTTTAACACTCTAGCAAGTGCGGAATCCAAGCTAGAATGCAAACCGATAGTTTAGATGAAAGCACAAGCAACAAAGAGAAAGAGTAGACACGCAATATATCAAAGTTTTCTCTTGTATTTCAGTGGACACGGTTACAGCCCTTGACCAAACTGAAAATGCTCTCTACAAGACTTGGTTCACTCACACACATGTAACTCACTGATGTCTACTGTGAAATGAACCATACATGGGATATATATACCCACAACAGATTACATGCTCGAAGGATAAGATAGTCTGGTCGAAGGATCATCTATCGACCAGAAATCTACCGAAGGATCCATACATACCTCGAAGGATGATATATCCTTCGAGGTCCATCTGTATCCATCGAAGGTTGTCTTTCGAGGTCATCGAAGGATATAAACCATCCTTCGATGACATCCTTCGAAGCAAAACAAACTTACATACTTAGTGTTGACTGTTTGGCCAAGTCAAACCAGGAGGATGGTTGACTTGGTCAAACTTACAATCAAACACATATACAAATCAACACAAGACGTAAACAAGACTAACAAAGACATCGTTTTATAACATTACAAAATACAGACAAAGTACAGACACAAATGCACCAACAATAACACTCAACAATTGGGACAAAGACCTATTAGTGCATGTACCTTTTTGTCTTTCGGATGTTAACGCCACCACATGATGCATGATTAACCGTCCGCCGCTTTTAACGTTATTTTCACGAAATTAGTAGAATAATGTTAAAATTAGTGCAATTTCACTTTTGCCCCCCAGGGCCCACACATATTTACATTATATGTGCACACCACAAGTAGAACGCATTTTACAAACATTTTTATACAATAGTAATCATTTTTATGCGATACTACACCGATTGTATAGTATAGGTGTAGTATAGGTCTCGAATTGGCCTCGTATAAACCTATAAGTGTAGTATTGTATCTTATAGGTTCCGTATAGGTCTGTAGGTGTAGTATCGTATCGTATCAAAGAGAAAATCAAGTCCATCACATTAATCAGTCAAAATCGTTTGAGTGATTGTCTCCCACATTATAGCCATGCATATATTTGTAATTAAATGTATTCCTTAGAATTAGCTTTCTCTTCTTGTATTTATATGTCTTATTGTAATAGACAAAGTATGGTTGATCAATTTATTATATGGTATCAGAGCACTTATCTCCACCGAGAAGTTCTTGATCTTGCAACCATCAATTATTTAGCAAACACTCCTAAACAAGTCTACCAGGAGCATTCCCACTTCAACATCCCGACCCTTCTCTTCTTCCGTAGATTTCAAAATCTCCTTTCTTCTTTCTATATTCAAGTAATATCTCTTACAATCACAATATTACTCCTCTCCACCACACACGACCATAACCATCAGAAAAGAATACCTAACACTACCTTCACTCTCGTTGTCGCCATAACTGTCTGTTCTCCTCAAACTCCACCACCCTCTGTCACCTACAATCCATTTTCCATCCATATGTTTCTCCAAAAAAAAAAACAAAACAAACAAAACAAAACAAAAAAAAAGGTTAAAAAAAACCACCGACCTACATCACCATTACACGTGGTTACATCTTCAAACACAACTTCTCCGTCAATATCAGTTAGGTTTTGCAAAACCTATAATCCTATCACTGCCGCAACCATCATTCTATCTTCTATCTTTTATTGCATTCACCCTATAAAAAAACCACAAAATACATCTTCTTTTGCTTCATCTACTTCATCTCCGTTTACATCTTCAGCTTCATCAACTTCTTCTCTTTCTTAAATACCACACTCATCCACTGTTAACCAAGATTGGACTTATCCTACGGTCGTTCATCTTGTGGGAGCATATTAAGGAAAATGACTAACTCAAGATGATCAAAGAGAAAATCAAGTCCATCACTTTAATCAGTCAAAACCGTTTGAGTGATTGTCTCCCACATTATAGCCTTGCATATATTTGTAATTAAATGTATTCCTTAGAATTAGCTTTCTCTTCTTGTATTTATATGTCTTATTGTAATAGACAAAGTATGGTTGATCAATTTCTTATATCGTATAGGTGTAGTATGGTATCGTATAGGTGTAGTATAGTAAGATATCTTATCGTTATCATATAGGTATAGTATAGGTCCCCTATTGGCCTCGTATAAAAACTATAAGTGTAGTATAGGTTCATATAGTCCTATAGGTGTCGTATCATATCGTATAGGTGTAGCATAGTATAGTATAGTATACGATAAGATAAGATAAGATACTATACAATACTACACCTATAGCTCTATACGAGGCATATACGGGGGACCTATACAACACTACGATACAATAAAAAACAATGTTTTTATTTATTAAAAAAAGTACATATTCTTATAAAACTTTGCTAAAATGATTAATATTTTATAAAAACAACCTTATATATGTCTCATATATACCTATACGAGTGTGGTAAAAAAGACCATATTTAACACTAGGGTCCACATCTCACAAAATTACTAATCAAAATATTATGTGTAAAGTGTCGGCATTTTTTTTGTCAAAGTATCTTGGAATCAGTTTTATAACAAATATTTCTCAACCAACTTTACATTTTTATGAATCTTGTATCTTGAAATCAGGTTCTACAAACATTTCTGAAATGCTTTTCGGCAGCGTTGCCTAGCATGTCAATCATGCAACCACAATGATCTATTGCGCCAAACTCTATCGAATATTTATTGAAATAATAAGAATGGATCCATTGAGTGTTAAGTGTGTTTGATCTGAAACAACCACAAGCTAAGACGGCCATTCTCGCCATGAGGGTTAAGTCTTGAGATCAATACCCGACACGATAGTATTTGTGGTATTCTATAGAGAGACAAAGTACGAATGGTAGTTTTTACATCTAACTCACCACTATTCATCATTTCGTGTGTGCCCTGGGTGCACCCATCACATACTATGTTCTGTCAGGTGTGAGACGGCTCAAGGTATTATGTGTTTAATTATGACATAGAATGGTAAGTGTTGTGTGTAAAACCTTTTTTTAATTATGACATAGAATGGTAACTCACACATTCACCACTTATTAAGTTAAGTTTTATTATTGATCTTATTAAGTTTTAATGTAATAATTTAATACCATATTAAGAGTAGAGTTTAGGGTCATAGCCAAATTAATGACTAGTTACGATTCTTTAATTAACTAGTGTTAGTGTCTAAGATTATTCTAGTCTTGATCAGGAAACGAAGCTCAGAGTGATTGTAGTAAAACATCTATATAGCAAAGGTGAGTTTTATGAATGTTTTTCAAACGTGAACATGCTTGTCATAAACTAGCATTGCCACGCGCTAGGTGTCGCCGCTACAAGCCTTGTTCGTCGCCGCTAAAGGGTCGCCTGTATAGATCGGCCTGTAGTGCCCGTTTTGTCGCCGCTAATGACACCCTCGCTTCAACTTTTGGGCACATTTTTCCCCACAAAAAAATTACACTTAGATTCACATCTCACCAAATAACCAATCAAAAAATTAAATGTGGTGCCGACACTTCTTTTGCCTACGGGCTCAAGGAGCCCAAGGAGTAGGCACCATTTTTGCCCAAATTGAACACGTGGGCCTACACTATCAAAAAATTACAAGTGTAAAAGTGAATACACTATTTTTGTTAGCGAGCTAATATTATGGGTTATGGACCTTGGGTTGGGGCGTGGGTCAGCTGAAAACGCCCAAGCCACCACCCCGGGGGCTTGGGTTTGGGCGTGGCCCTTGGGGCTTGGGTTTGAAGCCGGGCGTGGGGCGGGCTAGCAAGGTGACATGGCGGACTCTCAATGGCCAAACCAAACTAGTCATTTCACATGCCCCCATGTGTCAACTCATGCCCCCAACCCAAGCCCCACCATACCCCATGGGCGTGGGTTTGGGTTTGTTTTCCACGTGTCAACTCATGCCCTAAAGGAATAGATACCAATTTGTCGGTACAGAAAAAGGGTGTCCACCTAATAGCTCTAGTCAATATTTGTAAATATAGATATGATAGCAATTGCGTGTATTATGGAAATTAGTTGTATCTCTCCCAAAATAGAGGAGATCTATATCTTTATATTGGAATGAGAATTGAGGGAAAGAATCATCGATCCTATTGCATATCACGAGACCTATCCTAACCTCCCTCCTTCTTCTTCCTTTTCAGCCGATCTCCTCCTCTGTTTTTACCCATCTTCCTCGCCTGCTTTATCACCTTCTCAATGGAGCCAAAGATTCATCCCGCTGCCACCGTAACTAACCTTAAAAGCATGATTCCGGTTGTTCTCGAGATGGAATCTGGGCATTATGCCTCATGGTCCGAACTTTTCAAAATACAGTTCCGTGCATCCCTCGTCATCGATCATCTTTCACCTCGACCCTCCTCCTCTTCCTCTTCTGGTAAAAACAAGGACGCCAATAAAGACAAAGCCGACAAAGACTCTCCGGCCGATGATTCCTAGGATCGTTTGGATGCCATTGTACTCCAATGGATTTGTGCAACAATATCCAATGATCTTCTTCATACTATTCTGAAGCTGAACACAACTGCGTTGACGCTTGGAAGACACTTGAACGAATTTTTCAAGATAACAAAAGTTCTCGCTCCATTCATCTTCTACACAAATTCTCGAACACATGTCTCGACGGGTTCCCCAACGTCTCGGCACATTGCCAGCAACTCAAAGTGCTGGCCGATCAACTCGCCAACGTTGGCAGTCCGGTTGATAATGATCGCCTAGTTCTTCAACTTATCATAGGCCTCAACGAACAGTACAAGGGCATCGCTACCATCCTCCAGCAACAGGACCCCCTTCAGACTTTCTATGAGGCTCGGTCAAAAGTTATGCTAGTCGAATCGCGTAAGGCAGAACATGCACTTATTTTAGCCCAAACTGCGGGCACCGCCTTGAATGCAAATTCCAACAAAGCGCAACCACCGGTGAATACCAACGAATATCGTCAAGATTCTGAACGTTCTCGGGGTCGCGGACGCTCCCGTGGCAGAGGCAGAGGACGGGGCAGCTGGGGTCGAAGCCGCAACAAAAACTCTCCCAATTTCAACTCAAGTTGGCCCACTCAGCAGCCTTTCTGGCCCAACTCAGCCCAACAACAGTGGACTGGGCCCGGTTATCCTCAGCCTACCTCCTCCCAGCCGTGGGCCGCAGTGCAGAATCAGTCTTGGGCCTCTCCTCCTTGCCCATACCCCACAGCTCCTCGGCCCAATTCAGCAAACACTCATGGCGGCAATGGACTTCTCGGCCCCAGGCCCACTCAAGCTCACAATGCTTATGCCCCGACCGACATTGAACAGGCGCTTTACACTATGTCTCTCAATCAACCGGATCCTAACCTGTACATGGACACGGGAGCAACAGGTAATATGTCTAATTCGGCAGCTAATTTTCGATCTTATTTTGATAATAACGTGAATCAAAATATCGTTGTTGGAAATGGATCAACCAATGGGCTTTCGGCATCGCGATTTTCCAAACCATGTTTGTCGCCTCAAAAAGTCGTTATATGGGTTAAAGCAAGCACCACGGGCGTGGTATCAACGTTTTACTGATTATGTTCTCACTGTGGGATTTATCCAAAGCAGGTGCGACGCATCCTTATTTATTTTCCATCACGGAACGGACATTGCCTTCTTGCTTCTCTATGTTGATGACATTGTCCTTGTCACTTCTTCTGACCGTCTTCGGCAACGCCTTATGGCACATCTTGCTAACGAGTTCGCAATGAAAGACCTTGGCCCTCTAAGTTTCTTCCTCGGCATCTCAGTTTCAAGAACTCAAGACTCCATGTTCCTGTCACAACAAGCTTATGCACTTGATATTATCAAACGGGCCAACATGACATAGTGTAATCCAGTATCTACTCCCGTTGACACTAATGCCAAGCTCAGTGCCTCGTCTGGTGATGATTATTCCGACCCAACTCTTTACCGCAGCTTGGCGGGTGCGTTACAATATCTCACATTTACACGTCAAGACATCAGTTACGCGGTCCAACAAATATGCATGCATATGCACGCCCCTAAAACGGGCCATTGGCTAGCTCTGAAACGGACCATCCGGTATATTAAAGGTACAACCTCATTCGGCTTAACACTCGGCCCCACTGGCTCCAAGTCACTTGTTGCCTACACGGACGCCGACTGGGCCGGCTGCCCTGACACCCGTCGGTCGACTAGTGGCTATTGTGTTTATTATGGCGACAATCTTATTTCGTGGTCCTCGAAATGGCAACCAACTATATCTCGATCGAGAGTGCTGAAGCCGAATACCGGGCGGTTGCTAACGTAGTATCAGAAATATGTTGGCTTCGTAATCTCCTATTGGAACTTCGCCGACCACCGTTACTCGCCACACTCGTCTATTGTGACAACATTAGTGCGATTTATTTATCGGGAAATCCGGTTCAGCATCAACGCACGAAACATATCGAGCTTGATATACATTTTGTTCATGAACAAGTTCAACGCGGACAGGTGCGTGTGTTACATGTTCCCTCTAGATACCAGGTTGCTGACATTTTCACCAAAGGCCTTCCGCGGATTCTCTTTGAAGATTTTCGGTCCAGTCTCAGCATCCGGTCCCCTCCCGCTTCGACTGCGGGGGTGTAATAGCTCTAGTCAATATTTGTAAAAATAGATATGATAGCAATCGTGTATTATGGAAATTAGTTGTATCTCTCCCAAAATAGAGGAGATCTATATCTTTATATTGGAATGAGAATTGAGGGAAAGGATCATCGATTCTATTGCATACCATCGGCCGCTTACACCACCAATAGAAAATTTATAAGCGTAAAAGCTGACCCCTTTAGCCCTTAATTTGCCGGCTAAAACACCATTTATACTTGTAATTTTTGTATTGCTTATTTGGGTGAAATGTGAACCCAAGTGTATTTTTTTGTTGGCAAAAAAGTGCCCGACAGTTGTTGTTGGAGCATGGTCTAAAAAGGTGTCAGGTATGCTTTTAGTTTGTTTATTTTACAAATCTCAAAAGTCTACTTTGCTGAAAATGATGGTTAACATGCCTATTTTCATGATTTTCCATTCTTTGTGTCTATATATACCCTATAGCTCTCTACCATTTGGCTATCATTATTAATGAACTTATTGCAATATGATTTACCTTAATAAAATGCAGGTTACAAAGTTAAAATGTGATGGAATTGTGATAGGGGTCATGTTTGATCATCGTATAGCAGATGGTTACTCAGCTAACATGTTTATTTCATCATGGGCAGACATAACTCGATCTAAAACTCCATCTATGATCCCCTCCTTTGAGAGGTCATACCTAAAACCAAGGTCCCCAACAGTTTATTCACAATTAATAGACAATGTGTTTGCTCCATTTTCACCACCATCCTCCAACCCTGATATAAATTACCTAGGTAAAGAAGAGGGTGACGAGTATCTACATGTTAATCGCGTATACTACATCGAGGGTGAGCAACTTAAAGGTTTACAACTGTTGGTGAACGAAAACGGGGCCAGGAGGTCTAAGCTAGTGGCATTCACCTCTTTCTTGTGGAAGCAAGTGGCTTTGAGCATGGAAAACTCAGGAAAACAAAATGAAGCATGTAATGTGATTGTTGCTGTAGATGGAAGAAGAAGGTTGAGTGAGAAAGAAAAAATGATGATGTCACACTTTGGCAATGTCCTATCGATGCCATTCGGGTCGAAAAAACCACAGGTAATAAATTTCACAAGGAAAAACATCTGTTGAAACCAATTTTTTTTTAACTTTTCGGGATGACATATCATTTTAAACCTATAGGGACGACATATGGTATCCACATCTATTGTTCCTATAGGCCCGTCCCTACAGGTTGTCAAGGTGGTGCCTATTGGTGTTGTTCTAATAGCTAGATCAACTTTTAGAGACTAAAAGTCGTCCCTATAAACTTAAAATAAACCCTATTGGTGTTGTTCCAAAACTTTATTCAACTTTACATATGGTTCAAAACATATATACCACTTGTTCTTTTATTTTCAAAACGTGAAATTTAGTAACTACACTCTTGAAATGATAAAACTATGATTATTCACATGAGTAACATGATTAGGAGTTAAAGGAGATGTCACTAAGCAATGTCGCTACAACGGTTCAAGAGTTCTTGCAGCCTGCCACTACGAAAGAACATTTCTTGGACATAATAGATTGGGTGGAAGAACAAAAGCCACGACCACTAATATCAAAGGCTGTGGTCAATGTAAGGATGTCATTCACAGTGTCAGCAGGACAAAAATTTGAGATCATGGACAAGATAGATTTCGGGTGGGGCAAGGTGACATTTGGATCATGTCATGTCCCAGAATCAAGGAAGGACTGTTTTGTGATGACAATGGGTAGTCCAACAAACGACGAGGATTGGGTTGTTTACATGCATATGCCGTTGATGCACATGAGCTTCATCGAGGCACATGCTAGTCATGTGTTCAAGCCCTTGAATACTGATTACATCCCGATTTAACACATGTCGTCTTATTCAATTCCTTGGTCATATAGAAGTGTGATTGGGTGTTTGCATTTGAATAACTATGTTCGCCGTGTTACTAAATAAGTGTGTGGTTCTTTGTTACAAAGAACACTGTTGCGGTTTACAATTTGTGCTATCTTTGCTTGGCTTGTATCGTGTGATATTTCAAATTGTCTTTTAACGAATGTATAAAGTTTACGGTATCATGTTTTATGATAAAAGATGCTACTTAAGCTTTTGTTTTTAATGATAAATGGGTGCTTGTTAATCACTTGTAATTTTATGGAACACAACGGGGTTCTTAAACCACACAGATGTTTAAAAAACAGTTACAAATTTCATAAATTTATAACAAATCTAGTTTAATATACTAATCAAAGTGCATGTATGTATATTGATGGCCAAGTAGGTTGCGCTAATATTCTCACACCATAGAGTAGATGGAGCAGGAAAAGACAGGCGTAACTCGTGGAGAAATGACATAGTTCAATGGTGATCAGTGTCGTATGAGCAAAGTTCAATGGTGATCAGTGTCGTATGAGCAAAGGTAAAATACTCAGACCCGGTACGGTATCACGAAAAGTGTGTTGTTTTTTGGAACTCTAAGTGATGAGGTTGGGTATCCAAGGAACAAGCAATAGTCGTTAGTAGAACAACGTTCATTAATGTGGGACATCGGGTTACGGATCGACCAATAGCGGCGACATATGGCCTGTCTGTCGCCGCTATTGCTCAACATTCTTGTAGTGCGATCTACCCAAAGAGCAAAGCATAAGCATGGAGAGGAAAAACGGTACAACAACGAAGAGTGAGTGGTGAACACAAGAGTTATCTTCATGGTTGTCACTAATTTTAGGTGCTCGAATATCAATTAACTTGATTACATATATATTTTTCAATTTGGGTCGGGTCAAACTATTTTGGAAACTCAAAACCTAGCATTATTCAAATTCAAGATCCTTAACGACGATTTCATGACTTCACTTAAGTAAATTAGTTTAGTCCATAGTTTTATAACAGCCACCTAGAATTATGGAAAGGATCCACTGGAGTGTTAAAGTAATAAGTGTGTTTGATCTGGAACTACAGGTCGGTCTCGCTCATCATCTTTGCTTGCAGTGTAGGCGTTGTTGTAACTTGCGTCAGGTGATCTGGGGACCTCAAAACCGGCAACAACAGGTGTTTCCTACAACACGGTTTGGTAACCGATCAAAATGGGTTCAAGTGAAAAGGGGTCACATTTTCTAGTGATGACCAAACAATGATATTAAAAGTAATAATCAAAATCTTTCAATAACAACAGAAAATAAAGGATGAACAACTTTCAACCCGAATTAGTTAAAGAAAACCATTCGACCTATTTTTAAACGGTGGAGGTATCCACACCTCCCCCAACCCCCACCCCCCAAAGTATTTACAAAAACTTCATATTTTTATGAAATGAATTTTGTATATTTTTAATAAAAAAAATGTGTATATGTTTTTTTATTAAGTATTATTATTAAAAACTTCATTTTTTTTATGAAATGAATTGTGTATATTATAAAATGCCAATTTTTATAAGTATTATTAAATGTCAATTTTTTTTTAAAAAACAAATTGTATATATCATAACAAAGTTTTTTATTTATGAATTAGTATTATTTCTTTAATTATCAAATACGAACGTAGATCGGCGTTCTAGTTCATGAATCTGAAATACGAACGTAGTTTCTCCATAACTATTACGCTATCACCACCGTCAAAACACCGACTTTCGATATCCTGTTAATAAAAAATACAATTTTGCATTAGACTCGGCATTCGAAAATAAATGGTAAAAAAAACAAAACACCACCACAGCTGACCCACCACCACGGCCGACCCACCACCATCACCACCACCACCACCACCACCACAGCCGACACACCACCACCACCACCACCACAGCCGACCCACCACCACCACCGCCACCAACATAGCCGACCTACCACCACCACCACCCTAGCCGACCCACCACCACCACAACCACCCCAGCCGGCCCACCACCACCAACCACAGTCGACCCACCACCACCACAGCAGACCCACCACCACCACCACCACAGCCGACCCACCACCACCATAACAGCCGACCCACCACCACCACAACCACCCCAGCCGACCCACCACCACCACCATAGCCGACCCACCACCATCACCACCACTGTAACACCCCGTGTTTCAGAAGTCAAAGTCAAAGTCAAGATTGAAGTCAAAGGGAGAAAAGATTGCTAATTGCAATCTATCTCTCCTTGGTTAATCCCTTTTTTGACTTCTTTGACTGTAGATAGTCTATTGTATGCTTTACGTTAGTTGTATTATGTGGAGTAATCAGTTAAAATCGCATTAATCGAATATTTATCGCTACAAATCGCTTTACGACTGTGAATAATAGGAAGTAACAATACGATAAAGTAAACTAAACACTAATCGAACTAATCTAATCAACATCACGCTCGCAACTCGAAACTTTGCATTTTGGTGATTGTTATACGTGTGTGTGTACCTTACGTGTTACTTGTGCATGTTTATTTATGTTATGTGTGGTAATCAATCGAATCGCAATCGAACTCATCGCAATCGAATCTCAATCGCAAAACGAATACGAAATAAGGATGATTGTATGTAGATATAGTATGATAATTAGTGGAGAAGAGACAGCGCAAGATATGAATAGTTGGGATTAAAAGTAATTTGAAAAGAAAACTCGATCGCATTCGCATCGCCGCAATCGAAATCGAAATATCAAAAATCGTCATGCCGCACACTCGAACCAGATGCCAGCCGGCCGGATTGCCATCCGACCGGGCTGCCATCCGGTCGGTGTGCCATCCGACCGACCCAACATCCGGGGTGTGGTGTCATCCGACCGACCCACCCTTTCCTCTTTTGGAATACTATAAATACCCATGTCACTTTCAAACTTTCTACTTTTGGAAACCCTTTGTCCGAGCAGCACACTCTCCTCACCTTTTCTTCGATTTCTCTCAAACCAGGTAAGATCTCATCCTAAATCTTGTACTTTCTTGATCTACACGCACTCCTACACCTTTCTACCTTTTGGTTTTTAACTTTTAACCGTGAAATCATCAAGATTCGAGTGTTCTATGATGATGTCATCATGGTGTTCTTCAAGAACTTCATGTTTTGGCCTCAATCCTTCAAGAACAACTTGAATCTAACCGATTTCCACATAAATAAACAAAGATCTACCATAGATCTAGACATTTTCACTAAGAAAAGGATTGAAAGATGGTTTTCCTACCTTCTTTCAACTCTTTTACATTCGATACACTCAAAACTGATAGAATCAGGCCTTGTGTCAGCGTATAACTCATGCTATGGTTACGATAGCTCAAGATCCGACCCTATCCACGAGGTTCACTGGTTTCGGGTTAAATAAGAACTCCGTCTCGAACAGTTCACTAGTCGGGCTTGGGTGATTCCTGTCCGATCCGGAGAACCAAGCATTGACAAGTTCCGATGTTTGACTCGTTATTAAATAACTCGATAAAACGACAAAACCATCAAAAACCACCAAGTGTAAGACGAACGGAACGACCAGGACGGGGTGCCGTCCGATCGGACTGCTGTCCGAACGGACAGCCACCCGAACGACCAGCCACCCGATCGGCTTGCACTATGGGTCCCACACTTAACCACCTTTTGAAGTTGAGTATTGAACGAACGGCTATCCGATCGGGCTACCATCCGACCGGATTACTCTTCGGATCATGAGATACTTGACTTTAACACTTAATCGATTTTCAACATGTTCAATGCACTAATGGTGCCACCCGACCGGACTGCTGTCCGATCGAGTGACAACCTGCGGTGAACTTGTTCTCACTGAAGTGTCAACCTATCGGATTGCCATCCGATCGGACGACCGTCCGATCGACCGACCCGAAGGGTAGAAATACTTCAATGTTTTCAAATGCTGCAACAAAAACTTCAAAAGTTATATCATCATACACAAACACGTCCCCCTCATAGGAAGAAACAATCCACTCGAATAGTCATCCGACCGGACTACCGCCCGACCGGATGACCATCCGAACGGATTGTCATCCGCATGAATTGGCCGTCTGATCGGATTATCATCCGACCGAACTGCCATTCGACACATCAGCACTTGCTCTCGTTTTGCGAGTCACTTATCGTTATTCTATCGAACTATTCAGGCTAACATTACTCTCAAGCGCTCCCTTCAATCCATCCAACCGTTGTGAGTATACTCGATCCCTTTTTGCTTTAAGCACTTTTGGGTGTTACATACATTACCACACACTACGCAATATTTTAAACGCTAACCGTTACCGCATGTATTACATGACTTAATGAATGCTTGCTTGTTATGTTTACACATGGAATGCTGTCTACCTGCCTTAAAGACGATAGTACTATAGTTTGGACTCAGCACCCGCTCATGCGGGGGTTGTTAAGAACAATTACTTGCATGGATTATAGTGGTGATCATGTATTGCGAACTGCCTTGGGCAGTCAACCCGCAGTCACTGGTATCCATAGATCCGTGTCGATAATTAACATGCTTCGTTTTCCTCTGTGTACGTGCTGGTTATGCGTAAACTATTTCGAACTCTGTATGTTATTATCAAACTTGTATGCTCACCTTTACACTAGGTGTATTGACTTTTATTTTAACGTATGTGACAGGTAATTAGGATGCTTAGCTGCTAGGAAAGCGAGGCTAGAATAAGCTTCTAGAGCCCAACAAATAGTTGTCTGTAGATCTGAAAACAGGAGTCTCTAGAAGCCGATAAACAATTGGGCAATTTTGTAAAATCTGAGTTGTCGAAATAGAACTATTTGCCTGGATTTTGTCTGTAATAATTTGTTTACCTTTTGAGGCATGGTATGGGACATGTTAATTTAAATTAATCGGTAATGATAAATGTTATGGAAATTTCTGGACAATCTGTTTCACTCAGTGTCGCGCTCCGATGATTCCGCCATCGGTTGGGGTGTGACAACCACCACCCCAGCTGACCCACCACCACCACCCCAGCCGGCACACCACCACCACCAACACCATAGCCGACCCACCACCACCACCACAACCTACCCACCACAACCACAACCCCAACACCACCACAAACGGCAAAAATAAAACCACAAAAAGAAAAGAAACTGAAGTTCAATGAGACCCGAATAGGTCGATGAGACGCGTATGAAAGTTGTATGTCATAAATGTCATGTCAACTTTTCAGAAAAAGTAGATGTATATGGGTCTCATCGGGCTATACGAGGCATATCGGCTGTAAAGTTTTCATAAATGTCATGTCAACTAATAATAATAATAATAATAATAATAATAATAATAATAATAATAATAATAATAATAATAAAGCATAACACACATTGAGTTGCTCATTGACCAACACTAATAATAATAATAATAATAATAATAATAATAATAATAATAATAATAATAATAATAATAATAATAATAAAGCATAACACATATTGAGTTGCTCATTGACCAATAATAATAATAATAATAATAAAGCATATCACATCTTGAGTTGCTCATTGATCAATAATAATAATAATAATAATAATAATAATAATAATAATAATAATAATAATAATAAAAAAGCATATCACATATTGAGTTGCTCATTGACCAATAATAATAATAATAATAATAATAATAATAATAATAAATAATAATAATAATAATAATAATAATAATAATAATAAAACATATGCACATATTGAGTTACTCATTGACCAATAAACCTCCTCTGGTTGACACATTATGAGTGTCTCATTGACCAATAAGCCTCCCCTGGTTGAACTATTCCAACTTTGATAAAAGTGGAAACCACCAGATGAGGCTTATTGGTCAATGAGACACTCATAATGTGTCCACCAGGGGAGGCTTATTGGTCAGTGAGCACCTTTTAGGAGTTGTATATGTGTCTCATTGCCATATACGACTCATATGATATTAATTTTTAAAGGGTTTGTATTTGTGGTAATTAAGGGTTTTTATGTTATAAAATATCCTAACTAATATTATTTTTATAAAAAAATTGTTGCGTACACTATATTTCTCGGATGTTACACCTTTGCCAAGTTAACAAATTCTTTTTCGTGAAGTTCTATTACTACCTAGTAACGCCCTACCCTGTGTAATACGAGACATGTACATTGTCACCTATTCCATAGCTTCTATACTTCGGTGAAGTATTTCAAAGTCCATTTCGTACCGGCATCGGGCAATCATGCCGTTAACTTAGCCATGATGAAATAGACACCTTCGACATAAGCGATCGATAAAATGAAATGGTTTGGGTAAACCTCTGGACCATCGAACAAACGAGAAGTAAGTTTGATAAATAAAAAATTTGACATTTTATAATACACACAATTCATTTCATAACATATGAAGTTTTAAATAATAATAATAATAATAATAATAATAATAATAATAATAATAAAAAAGCATATCACATATTGAGGTGCTTATTGACCAATAATAACAATAATAATAATAATAATAATAATAATAATAATAATAATAATAATAATAATAATAAAGCATATAACCAATAATAATAATAATATTAATAATAATAATAAATAATAATAATAATAATAGTAATAATAATAATAAAGTATATCACATATTGAGTTGCACATTGACCAATAATAATAATAATAATAATAATAATAATAATAATAATAATAATAATAATAATAATAATAAAAACAAAGCATATACACATATTGAGTTGTTCATTGACCAATAATAATGTAACAACCCGCACCTTCGTGCGTTGTTACCAGTTGCTATACTTGTTATGCCTAGCACCAGAGATTCAGATCATAATGTAGCAATGTCAGGTACATCGCTATGTCGAAGTATAATCGAATAATTACGCATACTCTATCGCTCTTACAAGCTATTTTTCGTAAATAATAACACTCACGATGATATTGAGTGAGGACCTATTCTGCCCTCCTCGATAGCCGTAAGGTGTCGAAACGTAAACAATCAACGCTAACAAGGAATTTCGGGTGAGTACCATGCCTCCAGCCATCATGACGATGATGGCAATACGAGCAAGTAGTGCCCCGATAATCCTTGTGGCACATCACATCGAAGAACGCACTCGAAGGCACGCGTAACTCGATCATCGCACCGAATATGGTGATAGGCTCGAAACGATCCGGTTTCAGTTTCGATTCGGTAAATAATACGAGACGGGTGATTTTGAGCCTTAAACTAACAAGAATAAACAAGAAAGATAGGAACTTTAAGGATTGTAAAAGGATAATTTCATTGAAAGTGATGAACAAAATACAAAAGATAATGATCCACCCCGGGTGAGCTCCCCCAGGGTGGTGGCTCCCAAATGCACACCCTCCAAGTGAGGTGTAGTATCCTATTTATAGCCCCTAAGCCTTGTCCTCCAAGCAAGCTGCCTCTTGCTTGGAAATCCTACTAAATTCACTAAAATATCTGACTATTACAAATAAAAATGCCACATAATATAAAAACTAAAATTGCTAAACTAAAGCCGTCATAATTGATAACATCATTCTCCAATTTGACCCAACAATATTCCCCCGAGAATAATGCTATCAATTCTTCATTTGATCTTCAAAAATAAATCTGACGTCGTCTTCGAATCTTCACAAATCAGCTAAATACCCAAAATCTTCATTGTCGTTTTCCCCCGCAAATGTAGACTCTCCTATATCTTGTCAATCAAAGCTCCATATCTTATTAAAGATAAAATTGTAATAGGCATGTGATAGGGTTCAAACTTAAATGATTAAAATTAAATAATTAGCTTCCTTGTGAAGATCTTCAATTTTGTCAGATCGTTCCTGATCCACCGCTTCCCACTTTAAGTAGACCCACACCAACTTCTGTCACAATCTCCTGGCACAGTCCAATTACCTTAGCCCATCATACAAAGGCCCCAGAAAAAATTGACAATTAACGTCGCCAAGAGTCTGGTGCTTTCAAGTTGGCCCAACAAACTTGATATCCATTCCAATACCCATCACCAACATATTTGTCCGTTAAAAAAATGTAGGGAAATTTGGTCTTGCCAATCAAAAAAATATACCTAGTCATGCCTTATGTCAGCCCCCACCATTTTTTTAATGCATGCGTGAGTCTCAAACAAAACATGAGGCCAAAAATAATCATCAAAGAATTCGAATTCTGATCAATAGTGGAGCCCACCCATACTTGCAAGGCCCAACAAATTTTAGCCTATGTGATAGATCATAAACCCTAGCCGCAAACTTATCCCAGCCGACAAAAACTTTCAGCCGACATGACCTTACATCAGCCGTTCACCGGAAATTATTCACTGGGCGGAAAAATTAATCTCCGACGAACTTAAACTAAATGACACCCAGCCGACATCATCGGAAAAAAAACTTCCGATCATCACCCTCCATCATCGTTCAAGCACAACCACTGTGCTTCATCGTCAATAACCTTTTGTCGCCACCATTGAAACCCAGCCGGCAACAACTTTATCGCAGCCGACAACTTTTCTTTCTCTCTCACTCTTATCTCCAACAACATAATAGCCTACCATTTAAAAAGATCAGATAAAGATTCACGGGACTGGGCTTACCTGCTTCTTCTCATCTGCTTCAACATGCCATGATTTCAAAGTTCCGGTGCCGTAGGAGGAGTTATCGCCAGAGAAGGTTTCAGGTTTATCGTGACCCGGTTCTTCTCATCTGATCATCGCATCACACCACCTTCGCTGCCATCATGTAGAACCGGCTTTCTTACTGATAAAAACCATATCCGCCATACACATTTACATTCAACAACCAGTACCACAAACCCAGATTGATTTTAAGAGCACAGTGGCTAGATAAAGATGACATAAAGTCGCAAGCTCCGAGCGACAAAAAAAAAAAAACAACAACAAAATAACCTCAGATCTGCCTCGTTTACGTCTCCGGCGGTTTTCCGGTGAAGAGCCGACCAAACCGAAACTGAAACGAGCCACCGAGGCTCTGATACCAAATGATAGGCCCGAAACGATCCGGTTTCAGTTTCGATTCGGTAAATAATACGAGACGGGTGATTTTGAGCCATAAACTAACAAGAATAAACAAGAAAGATAGGAACTTTAAGGATTGTAAAAGGATAATTTCATTGAAAGTGATGAACAAAATACAAAAGATAATGATTCACCCCGGGTGAGCTCCCCCGGGGTGGTGGCTCCTAAATGCACACCCTCCAACTGAGGTGTAGTATCCTATTTATAGCCCCTGAGCCTTGTCCTCCAAGCAAGCCGCCTCTTGCTTGGAAAACCTACTAAATTCACTAAAATATCTGACTATTACAAATAAAAATGCCACATAATATAAAAACTAAAATTGCTAAACTAAAGCCGTCATAATTGATAACATCATTCTCCAATTTGACCCAACATATGGAACATATATATACGTATATACGACCCTTTTTGTGATTAATTATAACAAATAAATAAATAATATAAATATACGGAAATGTGGCCCAAACTTTCGCAACGCACCAAAAACGAGGATCGAAAGGCCTCCGTACGGACAGGCCAGCCGAACGGCTGGGCTAACCGATCGGACAGGCCAGCCGAACGGCTGGACCAACCGATCGGACAGGCCAGCCTGCCCTCCCTTCCTTCCTCCTTCCCTATAAATACCCCTCATTCACCTCCAACACACTTGTTTTCACTGTTGTTGCTCGACCAGAGGTTCCAACCCTATTATCTCTCGATTTCTCGCGATTATTGTAAGTTTTCAACTCAAATCTTGTACTTCCTTGATCTTTATGCTTTCCTCCACCCTTCTACCTTTTAAATCTCCACTTTTAACCGTGAAATCGCAGGATTTTGGGCATTCTAGGGTGATGTCATCCCATGCAAGAACGAATCAGATCTGAGTAATTTCCATACGTTTTCACATAATTCTCGTCAGAATCCATGTTTTCTAATCAAGAAGTTGGGTGATTCCTATGGATTTGAGATGTTTCTAGGATGATGTCATCATAAGTCTTCATGAACTTCAAGTGTGACCTCATTCTTACCATAAACAACTCGGGTCTAAGAAATTTCACCTGTTTTATAACAAATCTCACCTAAATCTATGTATTCTAGCCAAAGTGTGTGTGTGTGTTTTCGGGTTAAACACGTGGAAAACCATCAAGAACGGCCAGATCTGATGGAATGGGGTGGTTCCCGGCCGTTAGGACGGGTCGGATTTGATGGGGCTTCAGTTGTTTAGCATAATAACACCCTATCTCCGTCAAATCATCTGAAATCCTTCCAAAACCCATCAGGTGTGACACGATCTGGACAATGGAACGAATTGCCGTCCGATCGAACTGCTGTCCGATCGAACAGCAAACAAGCTTTAACCGCCCGGGCAAAGTGTTCACCGATCGGACAGAATGTTAACCGATCAGCTAGCATGTTAACCGATCGGCTAGCATCTAACCGATCGAACAACATGTTAACCGATCGGCTAGCATCTAACTAGTCGAACAACATGTTAACCGATCGGCTAGCATGTTGACCGATCGGCTAGCATGATTAACCGATCGGATAGCATGTTGATCGATCGGAGCACATGATAACCGAACGAATAGCATGGTAACCGAACGGACCACATGTCCAGCCGACCGAACAAGCCCAAGCATCAATGTCCGAACCAATTTTGGTCCTTTCACCACCATTCAACACGCTATTCACCGCTTAACGATCTGTAACCAGGATAACTCAGACGTACCCCCAATCAATCCAAATCAAGTTGTGTCTACTCGTCAAATACGCACTGTGAGTATACTTGACCCCTTTTTATCGAATTTTGGGTGTAACGTATGTTCCTTATAAATCGAATTCATCAACGAACCATTTAGTCAATCAATTTATCACTTGCGAATAACTGTTTGCATAGATATACGTGATGCTAGTTACATATGTGCTAGGACTTATACTCGTGACGTCCCACCACGACTAGTATAATACTATTGCGCCCGACGGGGTCTAGTTATGCCATCGAAGGATCGAGCATCGAGGACTTAGCTGGTAGTTTCAGTTATGTGAGTATGTATGTCGTGTATTACGTCTATGCATGTGGAAATTCGCAGCACTTTCAATCTATTATACTAGTGAATATCAAACCTGTATACTCGCCAATACTTTTGTATTGACAATATTTTAACGTATGTTGCAGGTTTAGTTGAAGTCTTCATCAAATCAAGCTAGGAAGTCTAGACACTCACCTAAAATCTAGGTTGCCGGATTTGTATTGTTCGGGAGGACAAGAAATCTGTGATGACTTATGTGATTGTATTATTTGTTAGTATGGGATAACGAGTTTAATAAATATTATCGCAATATAGTTGTTATGGATTCTCTTGAGCAATCTGATTCGCCTAGTGACGCGCCCCGATGATTCCGCCATCGGTTGGGGTGTGACAGATTGGTATCAGAGCCACAACGATAGGGAATTAGGTAAGACTCGACCTAGTCCGGGTCGATGTCTTAGAAATTGGCCTAGCCTATAGTCTAAGCACCCACAGGCCGACTCGTACGAACCCGGTAGGGTTTGTATTGCGCCTACCTAATACTTTCGATCAAAATTGCTAAATCTACAACTTTGTGTGAACCCCGCGCACTACAGCTTCACACGAAGAAGCCTTTCCTAAGGCTGAAATACTACTTAGCCTTTCCTAAGGCTGATACAATGCACATGTTTTCAAAAATACTCGCATCTCACAACCGAGTGATCCAGTCGAGATCAGGTGTGAAAACCAATAACTCTCGATAGGATTGTCCACTCAGCGCATTTTCCAGCACGAGGATCTTTCGTCGAGTTAGGAGTGACATCCATACCTCGACAAAAGCCTCCATTTCGACATTCTAGTGGAGCTCTCGGATTCATTCGATGAGCACAACCACAATTGGGAATGAAACTGTTAAGTCAGGGGTGAAACCCGTACCTTAATGAATCGTTTCACTCTCTAAAATGGTTTTGAAAAGCTCTCACCAAGGACTCGACCACCACAATGACTCGAGCCACGCGAGGACTAAGAGGACGAATGCCGTAAGCTGCATCCCAGTGGAAGCATAAGTCTCCAAAGTCAACACGCGCGCACGAACTTGTTGGGTGTGATTGCGTTACCTTGGGTAGTCGACGCCTAAACACCCGAGGCACTCCGAGTACTTTGCTAAGCCCACGAGTCGCCGGTCTTACGTTATATGTGCTTATTTCCCGATTGTCAATTTTCGCCCCCTGTTTTACGAAATGCACAACTCGCACAGCCATCGCAATCCAAAACAAAGACCGAATGTCCGCAACAAAACTAATGTCTAATTGCCCACTTTTCCCTCGCATTCTCTCCCTCTCTCAACGCGCCCTCGCGCATTCTAAGTCGTATCATATGTGTATAAGTATAAACTACAACTATCTATATCTAGGTACAACCAAATCCTTGTGTGAGAATCTAGGAAGTTTCGTGTCTCCTATGTGGCTCCTATGTGAATCTATTTATGTTGCGCGTTACAAGTTTCGATCGCGCTCAATCGCATCGTAAACTCAAAATCATTATGATCGAATCTCATTCTCAAATCTCTCTCTGTCTAGATGCCTTCCAACAACTCCACCTCGAGACGAACAGCTAGGAGGAGAGTCAAACGAAGCGCCGATAAGAGGATTGCCTCGCTTGTGACCAAGGAAGTGGTCAAGCTCATTCCTCAAATTATCGCTCAAGTGCACTCTCTCAACAACTCTCGAGCCTCGAAGGACTCTAAGACGGAAGCGCCGCAATCTACGTTTCTCTACAAACACTTCAAAGCCGGTGACCCGATAGAGTTCACAGGTGAAGGAGGTGTGACCTAACTACTCCGGTGGTTCGATTTTATCGAAGTTAGCCTTCGTCAAAGTGGGTGTCCCGATAGTTTCCGTACTACTTGCGCTACCGGAGCATTTCAATCGCGAGCACTCGACTGGTGGACCGCCGAACGCAACAAACGTGGGATCTCCGCAGCTTACGCCCTCTCTTGGGATGAGCTGGAGGAACTCATGAAGGAAGAATACTGTCCTCCTCACGAAGTCCAGACGCTAGAAAACGAATTTTGGGAGATCAAGCAAACCGAAGGTGACAATGCTGGCTATACCGCAAGGTTCAAGCAGCTTAGTACAATCTGCCCAAGTCAAGTCAACACTACAGAAAAAGCCATTTCAAAGTACATCCGCGGCTTGCCTGAGTGTGTGGGTGATTTCGTCGAAGCTGCAAGACCTGCTACCATCGAAGAAGCCTACCGTTTAGCCGCAGAGATCAACAATAAACGAGTCCTGGACGGATTTTTCTCCAAGAAGCCTGTCAAACAAGCTCATCAGGCAATCATCATCAACTCATCCGACGATTCCTCTGGCGAATCGGCCGATGGTGTATCTGACGACTCCTCTGAAGGTTCTTCTAAGGATCGCTCCGACAATGTCTCCGTCGAATCGCTAGACGAATCCGCCGACGACACTGCATCATCTCAAGAAGCACAACCTAGCCGCAAGCGAAAGACAGTGAGCCCAGACTCTGCAACAACTGGACTGTCACAACCAAAACCCCTCCGAGCAGTCCCAGTTCAACTGAAACGTGCTTACAATGGGCCCCATCCCCTGTGCTTCACGTGTACGTATCATCACCCGCCAGAAGCGAATTGTCGCTATTGCACAAATTGCCACTGGTATGGTCATCATACACAGCACTGCCGCGCAGGATCGCAGTTTTGAGGAATTTTAGCAATGACCGCAGCCTCCACAACAACGTTATTTTGCTTCTAATGTTGTTGTAATAATACGACTTATCGCCGTCAATTTCTTTTATGTGTGAAACTTGTTTCGCCTATCGTCGCAGGTGGACTCTATTTCTCTGCACAAGGTAAGAAGATCCCTGTATTAAAGAAAGACTTTAATAAAGTCGCTGTTTCAATCTGTGATGTTGATGAAGGTCGCTGTTTCAAAGAAAGACCTTAATAAGGTTGCTGTTTCATAGAGCTTTCTTCCTCAAAATCGCTGTTTGATAATCGCTGTATGATAAAGCTTTCTTATAAAACGTCATTGTTTCATAAAGCTTTCTTCCTGAAAGTCGCTGTTTGATATAGCTTTATTAAAAAGATCGCTGTTTGATACAGCTTTCTTCCTGAAAATCGCAAAATGGTGCAACAATCTTGTGATTAGTCGACTGTGTTGTTTACAGGAGTCACATGTCTGTGTTGTTTGCAGGAGGAGTCACATGTGAGTTTTAATTTAAAATTGTTACCATTAAAGACTGCCATATGCAATACTATTACATGCAAAATCATACCTCTCACCTCTGCAAATGCATGCATTCTTATCTCACATGATATGACTACACCCTCCAAAGTTTAATTTCTTTGTAATTTTTAAATCAGGTAGTGTAAGAAGTCTACTGTTTTTCACTATGCATTCACAAATTAATCATGTGATGAGTGATACAGAGATAAAGGTGTGTAGTCAAATCTCTGAAGTTGTCATATATGCAGAGAAACGGTCTTTAAAGATGTACATAAACCAAAGCACAAGCACATTTCGTTTGAAACACCTAAAAAACCAACCTTCAAACCTTAGTTTACCAAAAAAAATTCTGTGAATTTTGATCTGCCGAAGATGAGTTTCGAATGTCATCCTGGTCCTCTTAATGCATCGGTCTTGTTTTTGAACAAGGATCACCGGGCGTTTGAGGTTTTCAAAAATCCCAAAAATTACAGTAACCCAATAAATATTAAACGATCAGATCGATCGTTCTAGAAGTATATGAAACAACATCCGGTTGGTTCCAGGGTAGAAGCTTTAATATGTGCAGCATGATTCAGTGGGATACTGGACATTGGGTACCGGTATATAGACCACACGTTAATAACTGTGTTGGTTGAGCGGTGGAGGCCAGAAACTCACACGTTTCACCTTCCTTTCGGCGAAACCACTTTGACATTACAGGATGTTAACGTGTTGTGGGGCTACCAATAGATGGGGAGCCTGTATCTGGGGCTGACACTGGTATAACAATGTATACTGCAAGAGAAAGGTGTCAAGATGTGTTGGGGTTTACCCCTGAGGAAACTGAAGTGAATGGCAAAAGGGTTAAGTCGACGCGAGTTTTACAATTAATAATGTCAGATTTTTTTTGAAAATCAAGCATCAGATCAAGACTGCCTTTTTTGTGCACGCTTAATAATATTTTATTTGATAGGGTGCACAGTCTTTCCTGATAATGCAAACAATCTGATTTCTCTAAATTTTTTGGAGTTTCTTCAAGACTTGCCCGCATGTTCGGGTTATAGTTGGGGCAGTGCTGTGTTATCTTACAGAAACCTTTGTAACGCTGCAACACCTAATGCTATAGCTGTTACTGGCCCAGTGTCGCTTCTACAAGTGTGGGCTTGGGAGAGGTTTCGTTATTTTGCTCCTGCTATTGCCGAGTTCCACTACAATGCCCCGTTAGCTGCTCGGTATACTAAATTGGAAAAAAATAAATTTATTTTTTCGGTATTTATATAACACTATGTTAATTTATTATTTATCTTTGTAGGTGGAAGGGAAACTTAACCTGTACAGAGGTTCCCACACATTGCCTGAGAACATATAGATCTCAGCTGCAATTTATCACCGAGGAAACGGTATAGTTGTTAGTTGTTGACATATAAAAGTTAAGTTTTTTTGAACACGTTTCTAAAGTTTGAATTTTTTTTGTTTCAGTTTAATTGGAGACCCTACGACGACATGTGGGTAGACTCCCCGATATATGTCGTAGTGGTATGGGAATTTGGCTGAGTTGTTGCCCTCTGATATACTACTCGTTTGTGGAGCATCACTATCCTCAACGAGTGATGAGACAGTTTGGCATGGTCCAGTTGCAGGGCAATGTTTACTTACAGCCTCTACGATAAGCAAGTGAATAGGGCCGGTGCGTGGCGAACGGAACATAGATCCAACTGAGCATGCCAGGCTTCATTCCATAAACCGGTGCGGGAAAACCAGGTGGAATTGGAGATCTCGTCACAATCAGTATGTTGGTGGGTGGGACACACGTCATGAAAACTTGGTCACCGGGGAATTCATCACAATTGTTTTCGTTGCCAATGATTACATGGCGTGGTACATGCAACATACCGTGTTATATCTGACGAACCCACGGTTGCCACCTGACCCTACGAGCGGTTTTCAAGACGAAGGAGCAAGGGTCCAAATGATGGTATATTTAAGTTTAAAATTCTTCAAAGTTACCTTTATTATTCTTAGTATAAAAATTACTGATTAATTTGTTTTTTTGCAGTCGGAGACGATGGGTCTAATTCACCGATCTCAAAATCTGGACTTTATTCAGGGTGCGGCGTATCGGGCCCTTGAGATGTCTAATGTTCCAGAATACACACAATATCCGACTCACCTGACACAGGAGCCGGTGGACCTTGTTTCATATCCTCGTACACAGAGGTTAGGGAGGCCACGGCGTCGTGGTCGTGGTGGTAGAAATGTTCAAGAGGCCGGGACATCAAATTGGGGCACAAGCTTCGAAACAGGGGGATCAGGATACAGTTTTAACGAAAATGAAAATTTTGCGGGAAACTTTGGTGGGTCACAAAACGTTGGAACTATGTTTGCGGACGCTAATCTAGCCGCAAACAATGATAATACTGAGTTATGGCATTCAATGTTGGCTACAGCATGCAACTCTGGCGGGTATGACGTCACCGACTTATTGGACCTCCAACAAAATGATATGGGTAACAACAATCAGTTTGTGGACCCAAACATAAGTCAGGCAGGGTTTCTTACCCCCTCGCCACAGATCATGGACCCCAACATAAGTCAGGCAGGGTTTGTTATCCCCTCGTCACAGATGATCAACTTTATGCCGGAAAGCCAAACAGACTATCAGTACTGGGCCCATAACCAAAGTAACGAAGATCACCGGACCCGTTATCAAAATCCTGAACCAAACCCCTTAGACTGGCGTCTCGACTTGAACCTGTGGCCACCGAATGACCCATAGTTAACTGGTTTAAGAGTGTAATACATTTTCGAATTAATATATTGTGTTTTTTGTTGTTGTTATTTGTGCAATATATTTTACTATTATTTTATTGTTCAAAGTAAACTGATACTGAACAAATTTCATAGCATTAAAAAGTCCATTACATTAACCAAAAAAAGACATCAATAACTAGTTCAAAGTAAAGTAAACTGATACTGAACTTCTAAAACTTAAACTAAAAATACACATAAACCACCACAATCATGAACCAAGTAAACAATAAACACATCTTCAAAAACATCACTTCCTTAGCTTACTTAATTGCCAAATCATCTTTGTTTTCCATGCTCCTTAACAGTGCTGGTATTACATTCTCACAACCAGGGCATGAATATGAAGTTGGAGATGAAGGTGGAGATGAAGGTGTATCAGCCCACCGTATAAAATCACAATCTTTCTTCTATAAAACACAACAATCAGGAAATAGCCATATAATTAACTTCAATCAACTATAATTTTAACTTACACAGCATAAGAAGTGGCGATTTGGATTAGCTTCAGTGTTTGAAATCTTGTAGCAAGTCGCTGCACCACATGAACAGAGGAATTGAGAAGCTTCCCCGCGCTGATATGATTTCTTGTTGGAGCTTGCAGCGGAAAATTGAGACATCTTCAGGTTGGATCGATTTGGGAATTAGGGTTCGTATGAAATCAGGGAGCCACAAAAGAAGAGAAGTAAATCAGTTGGATCAGTTTTTAACCAATATGCATTTTTCTCAAAAAGAAAAATGATTTTTAAATGAATTTCCACCCACTATAAATACCCCCACCAAGTATGAGAACTCCACAAAAACCACAACCACCTTTATGGCAAACCAAGGTGACAATCAAGTAGCTGATGAGCAACACAATTCGCATGTGGTCCAGAAAAACTCATTTTCGATTCTAAACAAACTAAGACGTCCAATCGGTCGTTCTAACACTTCGTCTTTTCCCAAGCCTACCCGAAATGTTATCCTAAATAACCCCGGGTCGTCCGCTCAGTCGAGTAAACCTGGTGGCAGCCCTCCAGAAAGAAAAAAATTTGCATTTCCAACCGATAAGTCCGAAAATTGGTCAAGGGATGCTGTTGATTTTTACCTAAAGGGGGATTCCCCTTTTTGTTATTCTCGCTTTTTAGGGGAAATACATCTACCTAGAAGCTTTTGGGGTAGCCTACTAGGCTACAAATCTAATGCATGCCTAAATGACATTGTAATTCCAATCTTACCATTATTAATTTTTATTATACAAATCACTGATTAGATATATTATTTTTATGGCAGCATGTTCAAGTGTGGACGTCAAGGCTGATGCGGCTACGACAGTCTAAACTTTTAAAAGACCCGTCAAGGAAATTGCGTTGGACGGTTTTACCTCCGCAATTTTTTGAAGACGTGTGTTATACGAAGGATTGTTTAAGAGCAGTAGACATGGCGGGAAGGAAGGAACCGTACCCTCCATTTTGGGAGGTTGATTATTTGTATATTCCGATATGGATTAAACAGGAGGACTGGTTACTATTTCGTGTTGATATGTTTAACATGGAAATAACACAATATTGGACTGATAAAAGATGGGGAAATGAAAAACGACAGCTGGTTGAAAACGTCATGGACATTTTTCCAATTTTCTTCAAGCATTTTCTTGACCAAATCCACCATTGGCGAAACTGGAAATACTGCACAAACAAAAAAAGTTTCATTTGGTTTTGTTCAAGATGGTGTGCCTCAGGACAATGGTAACATTGCAAATTCAGGGGTGCTTGTCTGTAAGATGATGAAGAACCTTGTAAGAGGCAAGTCGCTGATTGATGAAAGTGACGTAGAAGAGGCTTGTATCAACTACCGTCGCCACATGGCTAACGAGCTTTATAGATGGCGTTGTATGTAGCATGAATGTTGTTTTGGTTTATGAATTGTACTTTCGTACTATCTTTAAAATAAAAATTTAATGTTTCCTCATATTCTTGCATTTTTGCTTTTTGACAAAAAAGGGCCATCTTTGCCTTTTCTGAGTCTGTTTTCTAAACGGTGCGTCGCAGGTCACCGTCACCGGGTTTCTCCGTGTTTTATGCTAGGGAGAATAAGGACTTAGGCCAGTGGCTTCGTTTCGCCGGAGGTCGTTTCCCCTCGTTTTGGGGGGCCAAAACGGGCCTAAAAGCCATTTTTTGCTTTTTGACAAAAAGGGTCATCCTTGCCTTTTCTGGGTCTGTTTTCTCTCCGCTGCGTCGCAGGTCACCCTCACCGGGTTTCTCCGTGTTCCATGATAGGGTGAGTAAGGACTTAGGCCAGTGGCGTCGTCTCGCCGGAGGTCGTTTCCCCTCGTTTTGGGGGGCCAAACGGGCCTAAAAGCCATTTTTTGCTTTTTGACAAAAAGGGCCATCCTTGCCTTTTCTGGGCCTGTTTTCTCACCGGTGTGTCGCAGGTCACCGACACCGGGTTTCTCCGTGTTTTATGCTAGGGTGAATAAGGACTTAGGCCAGTGGCATCGTCTCGCCGGAGGTCATTTCCCCTCGTTTGGAGGGGCTAAAATGGGCCGAAAAGCCATTTTTTTGCTTTTCTATATAATAAAGTGCCAGATCACGATATTTAATAATTTAAACCTAATACAAATACGATAAAGCATTGCATGTTTTATTACACGATTGGGAGTGAAAAACGAGTTGCATAAAACTTATCTGCCATCTCTCGTCTGTATTTCACGCAAGCCTCGAGAAGATCTCCCCCAATCCCGAGCTCCTCGTCATTAACCAGTTTAGTTAACAACATACAAACTAACACCCCTGAAACAGGTCCTGGGTTTTCCTTCTGATGTTGGCAAACTTTAGTATGTGTCACCATTGTGTTTCCCACATATGGGCGTCCAGAATGTTCCCAGTAGGAGATTTGTTCCAAAAATGTTTTGAATAACGATTCAAATTTTATTAGGGTTGGGTATACCCTAACTTGAATCAAGCTTGACCCATCAGAAACACTTGAAGCACACGTCCCAGTAAAATACAAGGTAAGGTGAAGTGTCCGCATATCAACACGAACCATGAACCAGTCTTGAAGGTCAACACAGATTGGAATATAAATCTGAGACAAAAATATATAAGTTAAACATATTTGGTTTAAAATAAACAGTGGGGGATATAATGTTACCGTATCAATGTCCCAAAATAGAGGGTAATGTTCCTTTAATCTAATGGCAAAAGGTAACGCACGGTGGTTCGGATTCTCACCCAAAAGGTCCAGGAATTGCGGTGGGAGAATCGTCCATGGATACAGTTGTTCTGGTTTTCTAAAATCCATCTGAGCCTCATCATTGTCGTCACCCACCCACACACATGCTACAACAGGAAAAGTTTTATAACATAAGAATAAAACATAATTTTTGGAGAACCTATATTTATACTCCTTACCAGTGGCAACAAGTAACCGTAGTTCTCGTATCCAAGTATGGCACCCCAAAACTCGGACCCGAGTTGTCTCCTTCCAAGGAATCCGCTATAACAGAAAGAAGAATCGCCGTTATGATATAACGCCATTACATTTTTTGACCACGATCTAGACACTTCTATTGGGTAATAATACCAGCGTGTCTTTCTGGGGATCTTTTCAGGGGGGGGGGGGGTATCGGGAACTTCCTCCAGCTCCAAGAACGAGTCTTCCGGGTCCCCCATTTATTGTGTGTGGTTGGTGCAATTCGAGATGGGGGTATGAGTCAATATTTATGTTTGAACAATCAAAGTAGTAAAGTCGTTGTTTCATGCTGAAATGTTATACTAGGTCGCTGTTTCATCCAGAAATGTTATACTAGGTCGCTGTTTCATCCAGAGATGTTATACTAGGTCGCTGTTTCATCCAGAGATCTTATCCTAGGTCACTGTTTTATCCAGAGATGTTATACTAGGTCGCTGTTTCATTCAGAGATGTTATCCTAGGTCGCTGTTTCATTCAGAAATCTTCTACTAGGTCGCTGTTTCATCCAGAAATCTCCTACTAGGTCGCTGTTTCATCTATAAAAAGTCCCTTGGAAAACACCTCTCCATCGGTCCTCATCACTCTTCTTTGCAATACCATTTCTCAGTAATGGATAAGTGCAATGGTAAGAAACGGTTACCTCCTTTCTCCCACTTTCAAAACAATTGCATGAGTGAAGAAGACATCAAAGCTTGTTTGGAATGGGAACTACCCCCAAAGCTTCCTGATTTGGAGGAAGGAAAGAAATTGAAAAAATCTAAACCTGTCGAGGAAGGAGGATCGTCTTCCGGTGTTGTTATGAATCATCAACTGCCGAAACAGAAGGACGTTCTTGGAAAAAAGAAACAGCTTGAAGAAATCCCCGTTGTTAAAAAAGTTTAGACCTATGACAATCAACAGTTTGATTTCAACCCTAACCCGGAGGAGGATTACGACCCAAAAGTCCTGAAGGATGCTTGGAACTATGAGGAAGAAGAAGAAGATTGGTCCTGTGTTTGGCACAACCCATATTCTGGAGAAGAGTCAGACTCGGAACTATCATCTAGAGGAGACTGCCATTGGAAATAGGGTTGCTCATTTTGTTGCAGGATGTTTGTTGTAGTGGTCTTTAGTTGAATGTTTTTTGTCGTTTGTTGTATCAACACTTTATGTCCTCATCTGGATTGTCTTTAGTGGAAGGTTATTCTTTTTTATTGTATTAGTAGGTTATGTTTACTGGTATTCTAATAACTACCCACCCCTACACTTCTCCTGTCTATAAATACCACCTATCACACCAATATGTCTTCACATCTTCACCTCACCTCACAAGTCATTCGGATGGCAGATGGTGATAACGAATTTCACATTCATTTTCATTTGCGTATACATGAAGGGGAGCCAAACCCTGCACATGTTGAACCACAACCCAACCGTAACTTTGTTCAACCACAACCCAACCGTAACTTTCTTGAACCCCAAACCAACTGTAACCATATTGCTCGACAACCAAACCCTAACAGTGTGCTCCCCTCCACTGAACAGCTGCATGCCCCTCACAGACCTTCAACGGTAGACCAACTTCGTTACCGTCCAGATCATCATAGTCAGGAAAATCAAAATCAAACTTCCTTCATGGTAGCACCACAAAACCCTAGCAGCCCGTACATCTCAGTTGTCGAAAGGGGGGCAGCCTTACCTGGTCTTATCCGACCCATATGCAGGTATGGACACCACTACTACTGTAGGCATATTAAGCCATCCGATAGCGATCGAGACTCAAACGTGTTATCTGATGACGCAGTGGTTAGTGATGATCCATGGGAGCAGTATCAGAATTACGATAGCGATTCGGATTCATCTTTTTGAACCCCACCATATTCTACCTTAGCTGATGTCTTATGTATTTTCAATTCAATAATATTTGTGTTGTTGTGTTTAATGTTTGGTAGTGAATTTTGGAACAAATGTCTTAATTGTTAAATTACACCAATTGAGAATTCAAACAGAAATACCAAACACAAAACATAGGAGGATACACCTAACAGTTAACAGTAAAAACCACAACAAGATACTAACTTAACGTCGACCACAGGTCTTCCTGTTGTGCCCGGTTTCTCTGCATCTGCTGCATCGACGTGCCTGGGGTTCATCGTGGTAGTTAACATCCATCTCATTTTGAATTCTTCTTGAACGAACCCTGCCTCGATGTGTTGTGACCCTCGAAGGGTCCCCTTGAATTGTCCAGTCCGCTTCTTCCCACTCATCTTTGTGTCCCAGGGTGAAAAAATGACCGCTGTACTGTTCCTGATAGATGGTGGTGTTGAATATGGAATTGGTAACGTCATGTGGTTGCTCACCCCTCCAAGCGCAAACGGCGATAGCAAGGGAACAAGGGAATCAAAGCATTTGCCATTTCCCACATGAGCACCGCCCGCGTCTGTATTCAACGGTGTACTCGTTTCCACCGTCATCATTGGTTTCATCCCTTGAAACTACCGCGTAACGACCTTCTCTGACATCGTAGACAGACACTTCATGTTGCATGGCTGTAGATCCCAATATCAATCCGGATCACAGTGGTTAAGTGTTTGCACTAAGAAAAAGTTAAGAATGATCAAAGATGAAGGTGAAACTAATGGATTAATGAATACAACAAGTGTTGTATTGAATCCAAACAATGATATGAATCAATAGAGCACCTTGGATATCAGATTAGAGCACAAGAAAAATGATTGAATGTAAACAACACCAATATTCATTAAGAGAGCCAAAAGCTTGAAGTGGTTACAATACAAGGGCTATATATAGTGTTCCTGACTTGCCAGCAAATTTATAAATTTGCTGGAATCTTAACTACACTAAGTCAGGAATCCTAATTCTATATAATTACAAAATAAGCCCCAATACTATTAAATAAGCTACAAACCACTATAAAACTAATCCAGCACAAGTATGAACGATCTCAAAAGTTCCAACAATTTCCCCCTAGATCGTTGAATACTTGTCTTTTCATTCTTCAGTTTTTTCCACTAGATTCTCTGTAGCTGGCTTTTCAGGCTCTGTGGGATTATCTTCGTTCGTTGTCGTTTCGGGTGGTGCTTGAGTTTCGATTGTTACAGCCGGAGTTTCTTGAGTAGTAACAGCTTCACTAATTGGTTGATCCTCCATAGTGGCCTCATATGTGGATGAGGCCGGAGGTGATGATGTTGTGGTGGGTTCAGTTGTTGAAGCACAGGTCCTTTCTTTCTTTCGTTCATGCTTCTTTTTCTTTCTCGCCTCCTTCTTCTTTTCCTCTGCTTCTTTTCGTTTCTCGATTTTGTCTACAATATCCAGCATTTCTCTCTTTAACTTCCAGGCTCTTTCGATAGCTCTCTGAAATAGCATAGCCTCCTCAAGATTTGCATTACCAGCTCCCACGTTTATGCGGCTTCCATTCAACACCATTAGATCGGAGAGCCCAAACATAAAGACGTCCATAGGATCCAAGATTCGAATATCCACGTTTTCATTGGATCTGATCACAGCTTCGCCTATTTTGCTATCATAGAACCATTTCTTGAAATCTTTGAGGGCAACATGAATTTCTTCAGGAAGCTTGATTCTCGTGACAACTTTAGCAGGGTTGATCACCCACGTCACCTTTCCCGTCCCTGTGACTGGATCTATAGTTGTTTTCGAAACTCTCCGTCTTATACGCTGAGGCCTGTGATTAGGGAAACCCTTGTTGCATTCTTTAGCGACCAGGCGCTCAAAGTGTCATCCAATACTTCTTTCTTCTGGATTTAGAATGTCCAGACGGCCCAACTCACGTAAATCCCACCTGGGAAGTGTAAAGAGATCAAATCCAGTCTGAAAGTACTGAATCACACCACCTCGTCTTTTAACCACAAACATTCCTCTCAGGTTGTTGTACATCCAGCTGATGATTCTGTCGGTAGCTTCACTCTTTTCAACAGTTATCACCTGATAAAAATCAGGGAGTCTTTCTCTTTCTTTCTTGAACCATTCTGGATGCTGAAGAAAGAAGGTTTTTCCATCTTCTCGCTCATACAGTACTTCCTCTTCCAGACCCCATTTGATGAATCTAGCTGGCATATCGTCTCTGTCAACTTCTTCTTCATCACTATCATCTCCTTCAGTTACCCTCTCGACCGATTCTAGGCGTCTTTTCTTAGCTTCAGCTTCCTTTTCTTTTCTGGCAGTTTCTTCCTCTATGAAAGTGTCAAAGTCGAAGATTTCATCAAAGGAGAACATGGGCTTTATTTTCATCTGCTCACACATATTTCTCATCATTCTGTACCTTTTCTCTAGCCCCAACTGCTGAAATCTGATAAACTTTGATTGCTTGGCCATGTAGGCGTTCATCTCTTTATTTTTCTTACGCTGATCTTTAATCTTTTCTCTCAAGAAGTTTGTGTCGTTTACTTGATTTTTGAGAAGACAGATTTCCTTGGCAACAAATGGACCGGTGTCTTTAATGAGTTTATCATAAAGCTCTTGAAAAGGACGAATCCTTTGTGGAGGGACCGGTGGCTTCGAAAACCTAGTCGGCTTTACAGGCGATACTTTGGAAGAACTTTTATCTGTCGTTTTCTTGCTTGCAGAGGCTTCATCAGGATCAACTATCAGAGCATCCATAAAGTCATTCAGTTTGAACTTCTTCTGTAACAACCTCTGGTCTTTCAGAAGCAGACATCTCTTTTCTCTTGAGTTTCTTCTCCCTCTTTTCTTTCTCCTGCAGGGCATGAATTTCTTTCATATCTCTGATATGTTGACGCTGTTCTTCAGAATCGGCCGCTCTAAAGCTTGCACCCATCAGTCTTTCAGGATTTTCAGATGCCTTCTTCTTCTTAGGTGGCTCATCCTCAGCAGCCTGTTTTCCCTTCCTTTTTCCCTTCAAACGCTCTTCTTCTACAGCAGCTTCTGCTTGAGCTTGTGCGACTCTTTGTTGTTTTTCTTTAAGTGCCTCTCTGTATTTTCTATACGCTTCTTTTACTAGAGGCAATCTCTCAGCTGCATACATCCAGTCGTGTAGTAACACCCATTCATTTGTCTTGATTTATGTGTACTAGCGACTTGTTGGAACATGAAATACGTAGAGATCTCCGTCGTTTGGAGGATTCTCGTATTGGTCGTTGATTAGCATTTGGATGAACCTTGGATACATCCCCCAAGTCGGCCCAGTGACGTTTTCCAGCATGTAGTTGAAGATTAACCCAGAGATGTTGAACTTTTGATTTGTACACAAATTTAACATGGCTGCCGACCATTCCAAATTTAATCCGTCAAACCCACCTTTGCGATGGACTAAACTCATAGCAAATACGTGAACGATGAACCTCCAGTCCCTTGTGAGTCCACCCCTTTTGATCTCCTTATTTTGCTGAAAGTCTCCTACATACCCCATTCCCCGAAATCCATCCAAGATATCATCTTTTCTCAGGGAAATTGGATCTTTTGCGTTGTCTTGCAGTTTTAAGACTTTGCGAATTCTCTCTTCAGTCACCTCTATTCGTTTGTTGCGCACAGTTGAAGACATCCCTCTGGCGTTATTGATCGTTTCAGGCTTCGCATTTTCCCAGAACTCTCTAATGTGGGTTCTGTATACTTTAACAACAGTTTCGACTGCGTATCCGATTCTGCTTGATCGAACCCATCTAGCTGCATCCTCAAAATCCTGTGGGACCTGGTCCAGATTGATGCTCTGATTATGCTTTGACGTTTTATCTCAATCAATGTTCTTCACCATCCTGCTTTGGACACGAAAAACGAGGCAAGTTATAAAGATATGAGACAAAAAAAGTATTTACAGGAAAAATTATAGACAAAGCAATATTTACAAAAATATTTAGACTTTACAAAGCAAATATTTTGAAGAATATTTAGATTGGAATTAAAGAAATAATGAAATTTTTAAAAGAAATTTATGTGTAATTTCGCTGAAGGGCCAGGCCACTGTCTTCGCTGATTTCGCTGGCCAGTCGTCTTCGCTGAGTTCGCTGATGGCCCGGTTTGTTTTGGTTACCGGGTTAATTTCGCTAGCGAACTTAGCAGCATCAGGGTTATGTTTCCGTAAACGATTCACCAGCGAAGACAACAGACTAGATCGCTGCACTAGCGAAATAGACTATTTTGTTGGTTGCTCGAACTCGCGTTCGAGACTTTTGAGATTCTATCTTAAGTTCGCTGTCTTCGCTGTGTTCATCGTAATTTCGCTGTCATCATGTTTTTCTTATAAAACCCTTCTAAAACCCTTTAACCGATTTCTAATCATTGAAAGATATCGATCCAAACTAACTACAGACAGATTTAAGTGATAGCAAACAGTTCGAAATCTTATTTTGATCTGTTTCACATTTGTAACATATTCCAAATACCACTGATTTGAGCAAGAAACTTAGAAACCAAAATAAGAATAAACCGAACTCAGAGATTTCACGTGAATCAACGGACAAATACATCAATAAATGAATGTCGAAGTGATCGGAGATGATTAACAGAACTATTTACCTGAAATCCTTATAATGAAATTGAATCTTGTGAACGATCTCAGAGAGTTTTGTTAGAGTATTAGCGAAGAAGATGATGAAGTGTTAGATTTCGAAAAATTTGAAAAATGACGGTTAGGAGGATATTTATAGAGAAAATTAGATAACCAGCGAAATAGTTATTTCGCTGGTATCTTAATTTCGCCGCCATAGGTTAGATTTCAAAACTATTTTAATTTCGCTCGTGAATTTCAAACTTTCTTGTAAAATGTGCCCAGTGTTGTTTAAAATATTATTTATTTCGTAATATTCACAAACTTGATAAAATTTGGGCCATTTTGACTCCGAACATCGAATTTCCAGCTTTGGGAGGTTCCATTTTATGCGAAATTTCTTGTAACATTCAACGCTTGCTGTCATACCTGCAGAAGATCATATTGCTGACACTTGCCAATTTCTTTATTTATTATTATTATTATTTACCAACCAGGGCACAAGAAAAACTGCCAGTATGTTTGTCCGCTTAAATCCATGCATCCGTCTTTCAACGTGCCTTCGGAGAGCGCTTTTATCATGTTTTGGTAATATTGACAAGTCTTCAGTGGCCCCCACAAAAGCTATTTAGAATAGAGACATTACACCCGTGAGTCCCACATCAGGACATACCCCCGCGATCAAGGTATGCGCAAAGATTCCTCATAACTGGTCAGTATACTGGTTTCATTCTCTTCAACTATAGTGCCGAGATCAGGTCTGTACTTTCGTACAACAGAGATCCCAAGAACTATCGAGGGCTAAGATAGATAGTTTGGTGAATAGGTCAGTCCTACCGTACAGCAGAGTGACCAAACTGATCTATCTAAGATTTTGGCCAAATATGGCACTTATTATGAAAGGGGTTTGGCCCTTTTTTTTTAAGGCACTTATTACTAAAAGAATATCATTGCGTCTAGGTCAGCATGTATCAGGATGCAGTAGAAGAACAACTATGATATCCTCCTAATGAAACACCAATATAAAGACCCGAAATCTCAGACTTTGGCAATCTGTCAACGCAAGATTCAAGACCATTAAGCCATATGCCGCAACGTATTACCCATTGAGATGCGTAATGCCTGAGAAAAGCCAGAATTCTTGTGTAGTCATTATGTTTTGCTCCCTAACAGCAGTTTACTTGTCGGTGTTGCTGAATCTACCGACACGTCTTTGCTTGGTACCCCGATTTCTTTTAGTTTTCTGTTTTTGCAAGAAATGACAAGGAGTTAGCAATTTTCTATCGCTTCCTCTAGCAGGAGTCACATAAGCATCTGTTTTTGGATTTTCTGAACATATCCCCCCTAAAATCTTTATTTTCGTGAGTCCATTTGCCCGAAAATAAAATTTTAAAAAGAAAATCTTTTTGGTGGGCGACGTTTTTCGATACTTGTTTTACTCTCAACAAACGTTTTTTTTTATTAAACAACAAGGGATAGAGTATTTACGGATAGTTTGGATCACAAGATTCATTTTCATTCAAGGAAATTAACCATTTCCAACCAGGTTACCAGCTGGTTGAATCGAGTTTTATCAAAGGCTTTCGTGAAGATGTCGGCCCGCTGCTGTGTTGTATCCACTGGCACCACTTGAATATACCCCTTCTCGTAGGCATCTCGAATTGCGTGAATTCGAATTTCAGTGTGCTTTGTTCTTGAGTGGTGTATGGGATTCTTCACAATTCCCAGACATGCTTCATTGTCGATGAATATAGGAGTCTTCATGATGTTGATTCCATAATCCAACAACTGATTTTGTATCCAGAGAACTTGTGAACAGCAACTGTAGGCCGCAGTGTATTCTGCCTGAGCTGTTGAGGTGGACACCGTTGTCTGCTTCTTGCTTTGCCACGAGATCAAACGATTTCCCAGGAATTGACATCCTCCCAATACAGACCTGCGATCTACTTTACAACCTGCATGATCACTGTCAGAGTAGGCAATAAGGTCAAAATTACTATCTTTAGGATACCAAAGACCTAGTTTCGGAGTTCCTTTGAGATAGCGGAAGATGCGCTTTACAGCAGTTTCGTGTGATTCCTTGGGATTTGTCTGAAATCGAGCACAAAGACAGATGACCCACATAATGTCCGGCCTGCTAGCCGTCAAGTACATCAGAGAACCGATCATCGAGCGATAGAAGGATTTGTTTACTGGTTCTCCTTGAGGATCTAGAGTAAGCTCCGTCTGAGAGGCGAACGGGGTGCTGGCAACTTTACAGTCGTTCATGTTGTACTTCGTGAGAATATACCGAATGTACTTGGCCTGATGAATGAGAATCCCATCCTCCTTTTGCTTCACTTCTAGCCCTAAGAAGAAGTTCAGCTTTCCCATCATACTCATTTCAAATTTTGCCTTCATGACGGTCTCGAATTCTCTACACAACGCCTCGTTAGTCGACCCGAAAATGATATCGTCGACGTAGATTTGAACCAGCATTACATCTTCCCCGATCTTCTTGGTAAAGAGAGTCATGTCGATCTGTCCTCTGGTGTACCCACACTCTAACAGGTAAGCTGACAAAGTCTCATACCAAGCACGTGGAGCTTGGTGAAGACCATAGAGCGCTTTGTCCAACTTGAAATAACGACCTGGAAAATGAGGATCTTCGAACCCCAGAGGTTGACATACGTAGACTTCTTCCTTACCTTCCCGTAAAGAAAGGCACTCTTTACATCCATTTGAAAAACTTTGAAATTTCTGTATGATGCATATGCCAGGAATATTCTGATTGCTTCCAGTCGTGCAACTTGAGCGAAAACTTCTTCGTAGTCAATTCCTTCCTCCTAACGAAAACCTTGCACCACCAATCTGGCCTTGTTCTTAATTACCACTCCACGATCATCCATCTTGTTACGAAAGACCCATTTAGTACCAATTGGAAATTTTCCTTCAGGTAAATCTACTAATTCCCAAACTTTAAGCTTGCGAAATTGAGATAGCTCTTCCTGCATGGCCTCGACCCGACTGGAATATTGAATAGCCTCTTCAATGTCTCGTGGAATGGATTGCGAAAGAAAAGCTACAAAGAGACCTTTGTTGATGCTTGAATGACTGCCCGCGTGTACGCACTCCTTCTTTGACTGCACCTATGACGTTTTCAAGAGGATGATTTTGATTTGTCTTGTATCCTGCATTTGTCAGAGACTCAATCTGCTGCGGAAGGTTGGTGAAGTGTTCGTCCACGTAAATCACTGGTGGATCATCTTCTTGAGTTGGTTCATCCACATTCGCCTGTGAAGAAGAAGCACCCTTTTCTTGGGTGTTCTCAGGCGAAGTGTCACCAGTTGCTTCATTCACAGCAAGAATAGGGTCAGCGGTTGATGGAGATAGATGGGTGGTAAACGGAGTTAAACCAATGTCTGATGAATCAAACGGTGGTTCAATTTGAGTGTCTTCAACGGGTTCTGTTTCTGGAGCATCTTCCGGAGTTTCAAAGCTGTTGAAAATCACACCCACATCGTAGAACCAATCAGGAGTACTTCCGGTGTTGGTATAGTTTCCTTCTTAAAAGTCAACATAATATGATTTAATCACCATCTTTGTTCTTTTGGTGTAGACTCTGTAGGCCTTCTGTGTGGATGAATATCCCATAAAGTAGCAGATATCACCCACTGCTTCGAACTTGATGAGATTTTCTTGAGTGTTTAGAAGGGTGCACGAACAGCCAAATGGTCTGAGGAAGTCAATGAGCGGCTTTCTTTGAAGAGAAGTTCATATGCAGTCTTTCCGTGTGGTTTTACAATGAGTACCCTGTTTAGAACGTAGCACGCTGTATTTAGTACTTCTACCCAAAAGATAATTGGAAGCTTTGAATCCACCAGCATGGTTCTTGCAGCTTCGATCAACGTTCTGTTCTTGCATTCTGCGACTCCATTTTGTTGGGGAGTTCTGGCTGCACTGTATTGAAGATGAATTCCCTTTTCTGCACAAAAGGATATGAAGGTCTGATTTTTGAACTCGGACCCATTATCACTTCTGATCGACTTCACTTTCAGTCTGGTCACGTTTTCAATCAGCGGGATGAATGATTTGAGAACTTCAGCTGTCTCGCTTTTTGCTTCAAGAAAATAGACCCATGAAAACCGAGAGAAATCATCTGTGATCACCAAACAGTAAGAACTTTAGCAAGACTTTTAACACTAATTGGACTAAAAAGATCCATATGCATCAACTAAAGAGGCGCAGTAATCGTATGCACTGCTTTGGACTTGTGCGATTTCTTATGTTGCTTTCCCTGGGCGCATGCTATACATTTTTCAGAAAATGGAAATTCTTTAATCGGAAGACCTCTCACTAAGTTTAACTTAGAGAGTTTGTTCATATTTTTGAAATTAACATGCCCCAATCGCCTGTGCCAAAGCAGTGACTCCGACTCTGAAGCCTTAGAGATCAAGCAGGTCAAGTTGTCATTTGTCTTGGCATTTTTCATGTTGAGCACGTATGTGTTGTTTTGTCTTGGAGCAGTAAGCATGATCATTTCTGCAGGAATGACATATCCGGGCTTGAGGAACAAGCATTCCATGTCATTGAAAAGCACCGATATTCCTTTATCACAGACTTGTGAGACACTCATGAGATTGTAGCACAACTCTGGAACATAGTTGACATTTTCCAACGTGAGTGCTTCAAGCACCACATCTCCTACTCCAACGATCTTCCCTCCTTTCTCGTCTCCAGCGAAAGACACGAAATCACCATCGATGAAGCGAAAGTTCTTCAGAAGTTCCTTCAATCTGGTCATGTGTCTTGAACATCCGCTGTCGACATGCCAGATGTACTCCATGAGCATACGGAGCCATTTCTGGAGTTTATTCTGAAATACAAGAATATACACAAATTAGTTTGACTTGGGAACCCAGACTTGCTTCATTTTGAATCTATCGTGGTTTTGACCCACGTTGCCCTCTTTTCCAAAAATAGGTTGTTAACTCAACCAGGTTTTTAACAGACTTCTTGAGATAGTTAAGTTGATATGTGAAGTTTGTAACAAAATAATGTTCTGGTTTAGAAAACTTCTTAGTTTTACAATGTTTCGCTGTATATCCTAAGTGACCGCAGTGAAAGCATCGTGTACGTCTGGGTCTTTTGGTGTTAGAAGATGATGTATGTGATGAGAGTCTTGAGCTTTCTGCTTTCTTCATTTTCTTGTCCACTCTACTTTCATCTTCTTGGCATTCTTCATCATTGTCTGAATCAGATAAACTTTCAGACGTGTTGTCCTCGCTTGAGCTTTGCTCTTCACTTGCTTCGTAACTTGACTCATTGTAGCTTTGATCTTCGCTTGAGCTTTCTGAGTCTTGTTTATCTTCTGAGGCAGTGATGCTTAAGTCTCCATTGAAGTGATCTTCAGTGACACTCTTTTCTGAATCTGTCATACCTGTTCGAGATGGAATAAATTCTGGAATTTCCTCTGTGAGGAATTTTCCAAAGCTATTCTTTTTCAATTCTGGCACAAATACAGGAGATTCACAAACAACCTTATCATCACAAAATGCAGAATTTAAATCATGACATTCAGACACAAAATGTTCACGATCACGGGTCTCAAATGTAGGCACATGGCCTTTACAGTCATCCGACGATTTAAATTTAGGCACACGGCCATTACAATCATCCATCCTACTTAAATTATTACATTCATCCTGAATATTGTTTCTCCTAGAATAGTTCCTGACGAACCAGTTAACGGTGGAATAACTGTCGCCTGAATATCCGATTCCTATTTTTGAACCGCCGCAGTCTCCATCCTCATCGCACACATCTTCTTTACACATAATGGGATCTGCATTACTTTTAGAAAAGTTAGCGGTTGTTTTGTTTTCAAAAGAATCGTTTTGCTTTGTGCAGGCCTTTTCATCAATGAGATCATTTTCGGGATGAGGTATTGGAATAGGCACGTAGTTTTTGCTATGTGGTGGTGGAACGAGTTTTCTTTCATTTCCTTGCCTATCCTTGTACCCGATCCTGTCTTTAACATATGTTGGTCGTTGGCAGTTTTTGATGTCAGTAAAGGCCTTTTGATTGACATTCCATTTATCTATGATAATTTGCAATTTGTTCTTTTCGTTCAAAGCCTTTTCTAGTCTATCTGTGAGATCGTTAATGATGAAGTCTTTTCTAATTACAAATTCTTTTAGAGTTTGCATTTCAGCTAAAGTTGAATTCAACTTTCTCTGATATGCGGCCTCGTTCTATTTGAGTTCTTTGTTAAATTTTAAGGCTTTGTCTTTCTGTCTCTCAAATTCTAGATTTAGAGACTTGTAATGTGCCACGACATCAACGCATGCAGGTGTGCATAACTTTTCTTTAAAACTAAGTGGAATACTGTTTACCAAGTCTTTGTCAGCCTTTTCTTTTGATGATTCTGTTTTCATGGCGGTTGCTGGGACTTTTTCTTGTAAGTCCCCTTGATGTGTATGGATCTTCACAGAATTGTATATCTAACCTAGAGTGCGGAATCCTCTAGATCAGATTTGTTACAGAAACTAGTAGAAAACTGAATTCACAATCAAACAGGTCTTCTATTGATTATCCAACTTGCAGTTTACAACCAATTCAAGACCTTCACAACCTCACAGCCTATCTCTGTGATATTGCCTTACTCAAAAACGTTTTTCACTCTCTCTCTACGTTTTCTCTCTCTAAAACTCTCTAACCAATAAAACCCTAATCACAAAAAACATGTTTATATACCACATGTTTGTGAACTGGGCTTCCTACATGAACTAGGCCATTTTCCAAGCCCATTACAATAATAAACTCACTAACCAATAAGCTAAGCCCAATACAAAATATCCAAAGACTAAATAATCAAACTATTAAGCTGTTGTCACTGAATATGCACCAACAGACTCCCCCTTGACAATAGCTTCATAGTGTAACATTGTCTTCAAACATCTTGAGTTGTTTTGGTCTTTGGATAGCTTCAGCTACACTGCTTCTGACATCAACAGACTCCCCCTTAGCTGATGCGTCCAATCTCCAAAACTTTCATTCATTGTAGATCAGTTAGGTAGCAATCCTTGGTTAAGCAAGTAAGCTCCAACTCTTCCACATCTCTCTGCAATGTAGTAGAAGGATCCTACCATGCATCTTCACGCATCTTCACTTCACTCTCAATCTGCACTTTACTTGTATTCTGCACTTCATTTTGATAACTGCATCAATCTGTTTAGCAACACAAGCAAGTATCTCGAAAAACCATTAGTCTTTTTCACATTTAAAGATAAACCAATATTTTATCTTATCATGCTAAAACAACAACCTGTCAGTTCAAAATGGAAGTCTTTTAAAAAGAAATCTTTTTGGTATTTTTGATTTTTCAAAACAAACTAACAAACTAAACTAAACTAAACTCAAAAATATTTACAATTTCATCTTTTTGTGAGAATCATGTGCAAGAAGATCATATCAGCACAATCAAACTGTTTCACACAATTAGATAATTCTTTATTCAATTTTTAGTGAAAAGCAGTCCAAGACGATTACCAATATGTTTGTCCACTTAAACAAAATGCATGAACATTTCAAGTACCATTACCGTATGATACGTTAAGGTAATTTTATTATACTGAAATACAAGTGTGTCCCACTTCAGGATATACCCCCGCGATCAAGGTATGCACAAAGATTCATCGTAGTAGGTGAGTATACTGAATTCATCCGTTTTGTTTTTCAACGATAGATATTTGGTGAACAGGTCAGTACTTCCGTACAGCAGAGAGACCAAAGTATCTTATCGAGGGCTAAGACAGGTACCATTTTTGGTACGAATTATGCATTTTGCATTTTTTGAATGACTCTCTATGAGAGCTTCTTCATTTTCAGGGTTTTGGCATTTTTAGCTCTTTTAAGATATCCTGGGTGTGTCTAGGTCAGCATGTATCTGGATGCAGCAGAAGGACACCCCTGATATCCCCAGATGAAATAACAGTATAAAGACCCAAAACCTCAGATTTTGGCAATCTATCAACGCAAGATTTAAGGTCATTAAACCATACACCACTGATGTGTTCCCCACTCATATTCAGTTCATTTAGGTTTATATCACTTTGGTAAGTTGATTATTTCATGCTTTTTGCCTACTGGTACATCATCTGATGAAGCTGCTATCACACTTAAGCAATTTTGGTTCAATTTCAGTGTGACAGTCTAACTTGCTGATGTACTATCATTTCTCCTTTTTCACACAGTGATAACTCATTTTTGATTTTCTATTTTTTTATGTTTTTGATTTTTCAATTTTTTTTGTATTTTTTTTATTTATAACTTACTCCCCCTAAACACACGCACTATCGAAACTCTTTTTGGCTTAGGGAAATTTCTCCCCCTAAATTTTTGTTTTTATGGAGCAAGTTTTAAAAAACACAAATTTACAAACACAAACATACACCCACTTCAATCTGACAATAAGTTTTTCACTTTTGAAGTTTAGAAAAATCATATCCATCACTGATGTAAATAGTTCGTTACCCATGTTAACCTACTATTCACCTCAGACGCTTTACAGGAACAACCACTGTCGAACACATCAACAGTCCTTCTTGGTCATCCTGCACATTCTCAACAACTCAGTTAGATTTAACAACCCAAACCTGACCGGTTTTGGGTCGACCATGTAAATCAGTATAAGATGCTTCTAACTAATATCCATCACACCTAACTGGTGTCTTGGATCTCAGACCAGTTGGAATTTGATTTTGATTTCCACTAGGTCTTTGGTCCTGAGGGTTCCTATGTGTGTTTGGACTATTTAACCTTTGAAAATTTTGATTTTGATTCCTAGAAGCATTATTATTATAATTTCTAAAGCCATTGTTATAAAAATTTCGACCACCATTATTTTGGTATCGATTTTGATATTGACCTTGACTTCTGAAATTATTTGTATTTTGGTTGTTCATTCTTGGTGAACTGCTTCTAGGTCTCTCAAATCTGCCTGGTGGAGATCTAGGCTGAAATCTAGGTTGATTTCTTTGAAAACGAGGAACTTGTGGAGTTCCTTTTTCAGCCTTATCCACACCAACAGCAACTGTCTCTGGTTGCTTAGGAGCAGATTTCTTTGGAGAGTTTGACTCTCTCTCCTGCTTATCACCACTCTTCTCTGGTGACTTCTCTCTCTTCCTCTCATTCACTTGTGCTTCATTCTTTTTGTTAGGACAGCAGCTAGCTACATGTCCTTTGGTGTGACATTTGAAGCACGACATCCTCTTCGAAGATTTCTTATCTGAAGCCTTTAAACTAGATTCGAGCTTTGATGATGATGCTTTAGAAGAATCTGGTTCAGTTTGCTTAATTTCAGAATTTTCTTTGTTTTTTTTTTTTTAGCAAACTCTACGTTCGATTCATTTTTAATAACAGCTGTCTCATTTTTCATGTCAACTTCCTTGAACAAAATTTATCTTTTTAGCAAAAGTCGAATTTTTATTCTTAGGTTGTGAAGTGTTCTTTTTCAAAACTGGTTTGCTGTTATTATACTTCTTAGCATCACCTCTCTCAGACTCATCACCTCGACTTGCTGTGGAACTACTTGGTGCTGTTGACATAAACTTTGTTAGCTCATCTTCATCAGGTAGGAATGAATAATCAAGACTAAGAGGAGGTGGGACTTCATTATAGCCTTGGAATCCCACACTAGTCTTGTCATTACTCTTCTTTAACCCACCCATCATATGTTTCATAGCAAAAGTAGAATCCCTGAATTGACCCAATTTCTTTTCAAGTTCAACAATTCTGAGTTGAGCATCTGACAAATCTTTGTTTTTATCAGAAATCTCTTTTGTTTTCTCAGCCATCATGTCATGAGCTAAGTCTATGACTTGAAGTTTTTCATTTAATTTGCAGGTTACGGCTTCAATTTCACTTTCATAACCTTTTATTTTCTTCAAGTATGACATTTCATTTCTTTTAGCAAAAAAGTTTGATTCTTTAATGTTAGACATCTCGCTTACCAAACTTTTGTTTTGTGCAGACAACCTGTCAACCTCACCCTGTAGTTCACGACATTTTAAACATACAGAATTAGACTTTACCTCTCCTGTTTGTTTGTCAAGGTTGGCCATTAGAGCTGCAAGCTGAGCTTCCAATTGTTTATACTTAGCATCCTTTTCCTCAGCTACTCTTTCATGTTCAGACTTTTGTTTTTCATCTTCAGCACCTGTTGTCTGATCAACCTTCTTTTCTTCAGCTTTATTCTCTACCTTCACCTCAGCATCCACTTTCACTTCAGCATCATCTACTTTAGCTTCACCATCATCGATTGGAGTAATCTCTGCCATGAATGCTTGAGTGACATTCCCATCATTTTCTAAATGAATGCTCCAATCATATGAACCCTCTCTTGCAGTAGAGATCAATGCCTTTGAGCTAGAGTTGTTTGATGCATTCCTGTTGTTTGAACTCTGGCTCGAATTATCTTGCTTTTGTTTCTGACATTCCCTAGCAAAGTGCCCATAACTTTGACAATTAAAGCACCTCACTTTGGTCTTATCGAAACCAACACTCCTTCCCACAAACTTTCTTCCTGTTCTGTTCATGAACCTTTTCACACGCCTAGAAATCATGGCCATTTGCCATTGCAAATCCATCTCTTCAAGATCATCAGGTTCAATCTGATCATAGTCTTCATCTAAAGTAGCAGGATCAGAAATCTTTCCCTGAATATAGTTTTCATAGGAAGCAACAAACGAAGCAAGTAGAGCCAGATGCTCTTCAGCAGACTTCACACTCATTGGCATTGACTTAGCAGTAGTACTCTGCTTGGAAGCTGATGTTTTCTTTACTCCTGATGATCCTCCTGAAGCAGCAACAAAACACACATCACCATCCTGATTCACCATAACCTGCTCATTTTCACATGATAAGAACGCAGTAGCAGAGTCGCTAGAAGCGTTGTGAGATGAAGAAGATGTAAGCCCATTGTAAACCGCCGGATCTTGAACCTGATAATATACAGTATCTTTCTTCTTCATGCTGAGCTCATAAGCTCTCAACTTTCCTACCACCTCTTCAAGCTCTTTTGTTTCATAATCTGCTTCACCCTTGATCATAAGAGTGTAGATATCCCACTTAGTAGGCAAAGCATCAAGCAGCTTGTCATTCTTCTCTACGTCAGAATAGCAATCGATCTCATAATTGTCCATTTCTGACATCAGATGGTAGTAACAAGTGATGACGTCTTCAAGTGACTCATGCTTCATGTACTTGAAAACAGCAAACTGCTTCTTCAGTAGATCAATCTTGTTCTTCTTGACATCAGCATTTCCAGCGTATCTTTTCTCCAAAGCATCCCACATATCCTTTGAGTTAGTGTACTTCTTGAAGGTATGTTTGATGCTATCAGGTAACGACATTTTGATTGCAGCCAAGGCTCTCTTTTCAGCCTCATACATCTTTTTATCATTATCTAGCATGTTCACATATTCTGTTCTACGTGGTCTGCCCTCAAAGTCGTGTGTAGGATTCACGTACCCATCTTCGATGCGTATCCACATGCGCGTATCCTGATATTCAATGAAGGACTGAAAACGATCCTACCATGTCAGATAGTTTTCCACCTTCATCATCTTAGGTGGTTTGTTGGTAGTACCAACCTCATGCTCCATCTTCAACAACTCGTTCAAAGTGGACATGTTTGACATTTTAACGTTAACAGACTGAGAAAACCGTACAAAAGTCGTCCGAAAACAGTGGTTACCAAATTACACCGTTAGAATCGTCTCGAAAAGACGAATCCAATGATATATAATGTCAAAAAACGAAAATCAAACGAATTCAACGGTGCAAACGGTTCTGTCTAACGAGCAACGGATCAATTTCTATTTGCGAAACACTGAAAATTTTCCGACGCTTGCCAACTGAAATTCCACCCTTTAATTTTGCTATTAATTTCGCTAGCTAGTCAAGGGTTATTTCGCAGATCAAATTCGCTGGTCTAATTCATTGATCTAGTTCGCTTAAATGTCAATTTCGCTGTCAAAATCGCTGGTCAAATTTCGCTGCCAATTTCGCTAAATTCGCTGGTCAATATCGCTATCCGACGACCAGTAAATTCGCCGAAAAACCGTGGTAATTTCGCTGTGGAAAATTACACGGTCACCAAAGTCGCCTTTGGATTTAATTTCGCCGGTAAGTTTGCTGGTTAAATTCGCAGATTAGTCAATTTCGCCAGTCAGTCAATTTCGCCAGTAACTAAGGAAACTCAATCTGTTCGAAATTTTTGATGATTTTCTGATTTTCCTAACAACTTTCTGCAAAATCAAAACAAGCAAATTATCAGTGATTTTCGAAAATCAACAAGAAACAGAACGATGAACGCGAAGAACACGAAGAACAATCTTCGAATCTTCAAGTGTTTCCAGCCAAAATCCTTCAAACAATCAACCAAAAACAGTCCTGCAAACCCTAAAACCTGCAAAACAGCAATCAAACAAACTAGAATATCAAAACAGCCAACAAAATTCGAAAATCAAAATCAAACACACAAAAATTTTCGAAAATTTTAAAAACCCTAATTATCAGGTTTCAAAAATTTCGAAATTTTACTCCCTGTTTCTGCAGAAAACAATTCTGAACCGAGCAATCAAGAGCCTAATGCTCTGATACCAATTGTAGCTCCCCTTGATGTTATGGATCTTTACAGAATTGTCTTTCCAATCAAGAGTGCGGAATCCTCTTGATCAGAATATAGCAGAAAACGTGTGGAATCAGAAAACAGCAAATCACTTTCAATCCGGGTTTTCTATTGATTATCAAACCAAAGTATTACAATCAATCAAAACCCTAATCCTCTCTCACAAATTCGTCCAAGCTGTAAAGGCTCTCACGAATTCTCTCTCACAAATACTGTTTTGACTAATTAACTGATTAACCCTAATGTCTAACCTTGTTTATATAACACAAGGTTTACAACTGGGCTAGGTCAAACATCATGGGCTGCGAATTGGACAGGCCCAATTCGCTCCCCATCACCCAATTCTTTGGGTTTAGTTAGCCCAAACATTACAACTAACTATTACAAAGCTAAACCCGCTAACTGTTTATCATTTAACTAATTACAAGATATCCAAAGACCAAATCTAAGCTGTTGTCACAAATATGCACCAACAAATTTCTGTCACAATATGGATCTTTACAGAATTGTCTTTCCAATCAAGAGTGCGGAATCCTCTTGATCAGAATATAGCAGAAAACGTGTGGAATCAGAAAACAGCAAATCACTTTCAATCCGGGTTTTCTATTGATTATCAAACCAAAGTATTACAATCAATCAAAACCCTAATCCTCTCTCACAAATTCGTCCAAGCTGTAAAGGCTCTCACGAATTCTCTCTCACAAATACTGTTTTGACTAATTAACTGATTAACCCTAATGTCTAACCTTGTTTATATAACACAAGGTTTACAACTGGGCTAGGTCAAACATCATGGGCTGCGAATTGGACAGGCCCAATTCGCTCCCCATCACCCAATTCTTTGGGTTTAGTTAGCCCAAACATTACAACTAACTATTACAAAGCTAAACCCGCTAACTGTTTATCGTTTAACTAATTACAAGATATCCAAAGACCAAATCTAAGCTGTTGTCACAAATATGCACCAACAAATTTCTGTCACAATATGGATCTTTACAGAATTGTCTTTCCAATCAAGAGTGCGGAATCCTCTTGATCAGAATATAGCAGAAAACGTGTGGAATCAGAAAACAGCAAATCACTTTCAATCCGGGTTTTCTATTGATTATCAAACCAAAGTATTACAATCAATCAAAACCCTAATCCTCTCTCACAAATTCGTCCAAGCTGTAAAGGCTCTCACGAATTCTCTCACACAAATACTGTTTTGACTAATTAACTGATTAACCCTAATGTCTAACCTTGTTTATATAACACAAGGTTTACAACTGGGCTAGGTCAAACATCATGGGCTGCGAATTGGACAGGCCCAATTCGCTCCCCTTCACCCAATTCTTTGGGTTTAGTTAGCCCAAACATTACAACTAACTATTACAAAGCTAAACCCGCTAACTGTTTATCGTTTAACTAATTACAAGATATCCAAAGACCAAATCTAAGCTGTTGTCACAAATATGCACCAACAAATTTCTGTCACAATATGGATCTTTACAGAATTGTCTTTCCAATCAAGAGTGCGGAATCCTCTTGATCAGAATATAGCAGAAAACGTGTGGAATCAGAAAACAGCAAATCACTTTCAATCCGGGTTTTCTATTGATTATCAAACCAAAGTATTACAATCAATCAAAACCCTAATCCTCTCTCACAAATTCGTCCAAGCTGTAAAGGCTCTCACGAATTCTCTCTCACAAATACTGTTTTGACAAATTAACTGATTAACCCTAATGTCTAACCTTGTTTATATAACACAAGGTTTACAACTGGGCTAGGTCAAACATCATGGGCTGCGAATTGGACAGGCCCAATTCGCTCCCCATCACCCAATTCTTTGGGTTTAGTTAGCCCAAACATTACAACTAACTATTACAAAGCTAAACCCGCTAACTGTTTATCGTTTAACTAATTACAAGATATCCAAAGACCAAATCTAAGCTGTTGTCACGAATATGCACCAACAAATTTCTGTCACAATATGGATCTTTACAGAATTGTCTTTCCAATCAAGAGTGCGGAATCCTCTTGATCAGAATATAGCAGAAAACGTGTGGAATCAGAAAACAGCAAATCACTTTCAATCCGGGTTTTCTATTGATTATCAAACCAAAGTATTACAATCAATCAAAACCCTAATCCTCTCTCACAAATTCGTCCAAGCTGTAAAGGCTCTCACGAATTCTCTCCCACAAATACTGTTTTGACTAATTAACTGATTAACCCTATTGTCTAACCTTGTTTATATAACACAAGGTTTACAACTGGGCTAGGTCAAACATCATGGGCTGCGAATTGGACAGGCCCAATTCGCTCCCCGTCACCCAATTCTTTGGGTTTAGTTAGCCCAAACATTACAACTAACTATTACAAAGCTAAACCCGCTAACTGTTTATCGTTTAACTAATTACAAGATATCCAAAGACCAAATCTAAGCTGTTGTCACAAATATGCACCAACAAATTTCTGTCACAATATGGATCTTTACAGAATTGTCTTTCCAATCAAGAGTGCGGAATCCTCTTGATCAGAATATATAAGAAAACGTGTGGAATCAGAAAACAGCAAATCACTTTCAATCCGGGTTTTCTATTGATTATCAAACCAAAGTATTACAATCAATCAAAACCCTAATCCTCTCTCACAAATTCGTTCAAGCTGTAAAGGCTCTCACGAATTCTCTCTCACAAATATTGTTTTGACTAATTAACTGATTAACCCTAATGTCTAACCTTGTTTATATAACACAAGGTTTACAACTGGGCTAGGTCAAACATCATGGGCTGCGAATTGGACAGGCCCAATTCGCTCCCCATCACCCAATTCTTTGGGTTTAGTTAGCCCAAACATTACAACTAACTATTACAAAGCTAAACCCGCTAACTGTTTATCGTTTAACTAATTACAAGATATCCAAAGACCAAATCTAAGCTGTTGTCACAAATATGCACCAACAAATTTCTGTCACAATATGGATCTTTACAGAATTGTCTTTCCAATCAAGAGTGCGGAATCCTCTTGATCAGAATATAGTAGAAAACGTGTGGAATCAGAAAACAGCAAATCACTTTCAATCCGGGTTTTCTATTGATTATCAAACCAAAGTATTACAATCAATCAAAACCCTAATCCTCTCTCACAAATTCGTCCAAGCTGTAAAGGCTCTCACGAATTCTCTCTCACAAATACTGTTTTGACTAATTAACTGATTAACCCTAATGTCTAACCTTGTTTATATAACACAAGGTTTACAACTGGGCTAGGTCAAACATCATGGGCTGCGAATTGGACAGGCCTAATTCGCTCCCCGTCACCCAATTCTTTGGGTTTAGTTAGCCCAAACATTACAACTAACTATTACAAAGCTAAACCCGCTAACTGTTTATCGTTTAACTAATTACAAGATATCCAAAGACCAAATCTAAGCTGTTGTCACAAATATGCACCAACAAATTTCTGTCACAATATGGATCTTTACAGAATTGTCTTTCCAATCAAGAGTGCGGAATCCTCTTGATCAGAATATAGAAGAAAACATGTGGAATCATAAAACAGCAAATCACTTTCAATCCGGGTTTTCTATTGATTATCAAACCAAAGTATTACAATCAATCAAAACCCTAATCCTCTCTCACAAATTCGTCCAAGCTGTAAAGGCTCTCACGAATTCTCTCTCACAAATACTGTTTTGACTAATTAACTGATTAACCCTAATGTCTAACCTTGTTTATATAACACAAGGTTTACAACTGGGCTAGGTCAAACATCATGGGCTGCGAATTGGACAGGCCCAATTCGCTCCCCATCACCCAATTCTTTGGGTTTAGTTAGCCTAAACATTACAACTAACTATTACAAAGCTAAACCCGCTAACTGTTTATCGTTTAACTAATTACAAGATATCCAAAGACCAAATCTAAGCTGTTGTCACAAATATGCACCAACAAATTTCTGTCACAATATGGATCTTTACAGAATTGTCTTTCCAATCAAGAGTGCGGAATCCTCTTGATCAGAATATAGCAGAAAACGTGTGGAATCAGAAAACAACAAATCACTTTCAATCCGGGTTTTCTATTGATTATCAAACCAAAGTATTACAATCAATCAAAACCCTAATCCTCTCTCACAAATTCGTCCAAGCTGTAAAGGCTCTCACGAATTCTCTCTCACAAATACTGTTTTGACTAATTAACTGATTAACCCTAATGTCTAACCTTGTTTATATAACACAAGGTTTACAACTGGGCTAGGTCAAACATCATGGGCTGCGAATTGGACAGGCCCAATTCGCTCCCCATCACCCAATTCTTTGGGTTTAGCTAGCCCAAACATTACAACTAACTATTACAAAGCTAAACCCGCTAACTGTTTATCGTTTAACTAATTACAAGATATCCAAAGACCAAATCTAAGCTGTTGTCACAAATATGCACCAACAAATTTCTGTCACAATATGGATCTTTACAGAATTGTCTTTCCAATCAAGAGTGCGGAATCCTCTTGATCAGAATATAGCAGAAAACGTGTGGAATCAGAAAACAGCAAATCACTTTCAATCCGGGTTTTCTATTGATTATCAAACCAAAGTATTACAATCAATCAAAACCCTAATCCTCTCTCACAAATTCGTCCAAGCTGTAAAGGCTCTCACGAATTCTCTCTCACAAATACTGTTTTGACAAATTAACTGATTAACCCTAATGTCTAACCTTGTTTATATAACACAAGGTTTACAACTGGGCTAGGTCAAACATCATGGGCTGCGAATTGGACAGGCCCAATTCGCTCCCCATCACCCAATTCTTTGGGTTTAGTTAGCCCAAACATTACAACTAACTATTACAAAGCTAAACCCGCTAACTGTTTATCGTTTAACTAATTACAAGATATCCAAAGACCAAATCTAAGCTGTTGTCACAAATATGCACCAACAAATTTCTGTCACAATATGGATCTTTACAGAATTGTCTTTCCAATCAAGAGTGCGGAATCCTCTTGATCAGAATATAGCAGAAAACGTGTGGAATCAGAAAACAGCAAATCACTTTCAATCCGGGTTTTCTATTGATTATCAAACCAAAGTATTACAATCAATCAAAACCCTAATCCTCTCTCACAAATTCGTCCAAGTTGTAAAGGCTCTCACGAATTCTCTCTCACAAATACTGTTTTGACTAATTAACTGATTAACCCTAATGTCTAACCTTGTTTATATAACACAAGGTTTACAACTGGGCTAGGTCAAACATCATGGGCTGCGAATTGGACAGGCCCAATTCGCTCCCCATCACCCAATTCTTTGGGTTTAGTTAGCCCAAACATTACAACTAACTATTACAAAGCTAAACCCGCTAACTGTTTATCGTTTAACTAATTACAAGATATCCAAAGACCAAATCTAAGCTGTTGTCACAAATATGCACCAACAAACTCCCCCTTGACAATAGCTTCATAAAGACTTTGTCTTCAGTCAAAACTTTGTCTTCGGTCTTCTTGCAATCTTCAAGTAATCTTGCACTGTCTTTGGTCTTTGGATAGCTTCAGCTTCAACAGCTTCTGTCAGCAACAGACTCCCCCTAAGCTGATGCATCCAATCACCAAATCTTCAACACGTTAGCGTTTGAGTAAACTCCAGTTCAGCATTTGCACAGCAATCTTCAAACTCTTCAATCTTGTCTGCAATATAGAAAGGAGGTTCTACCATGCATCCAATCAAACTCTCATCTTCACTCTTCACAGCAACTTCTCAGCAACAAACTGCTTCAATCTGTATACTATAAAACAAACATCTCGAGAAACCATAAGAATTTTTCAACATAAGTTAAATAAATTATTATTTTTCAAGAGATTAGTTAAACTGTATCACAGATTAAGCTTTTTCAACTTATCACCAACACGCAAAAAACATTTTGTTCAACACACAAGAACCTGCCTGATTGAAAAATTTTGAGCTCACTTACTAACACCGTCTCCCCCTATCGGTAACAATTCCTCCACGAATAACAGTTTTCCGTACGTTAAGAATTTTAAACAGAAAAAGACACTATTTTTGGATTTTTATATTTTTCTGAAAGCAAGTAAATACAAAAGCAATAAACACTCTATTTTTGTGAGAATCACTGGTAAGAAGATCATATCAGCACAAGCAAACTGTTTCACACAATCATATAATTCTTTATTTAATTTTTCATGAAAAGCAGTTCAAGACGATTACCAGTATGTTTGTCCACTTAAACAAAATGCATGAACATTTCAAGTACCATTACCATATGATACGTTAAGGTAATTTTATTTTCTGAAATACGAGCGTGTCCCACTTCAGGATATACCCCCACGATCAAGGTATGCACAAAGAATCATCGTAGTAGGTGAGTATACTGATGTCATACTTTAAGATATCATGACAGTGTCTAGATCTGCATATAATATGTGTTATCATGTTTTGATTGCGTAACTATGAACACCCAAATAAATACTAATCAAATCCTGGAAATGTAAACAGCACACTCTATCATGCAAGTATCTTCCCTACCACATATTTCACAAGTCCAATCCTGAGTTCTGAAATCTTAACTGGGAATAGGTTGAGAAGAGAACAGAATAGATCTTTAGTAGAGATGGTATAATATACAGATCAAATGAGATTTTCTCAGTTTGATATAGGTTTCTTGGGTTTCTTTTGGGCACTTGAGGGCCTCTTTCGGGTGTATTAGATCTATAGCGCGACAACGAACAGCTAGGTCAGCATGTATCTGGATGCAGCAGAAGCTGTCGTTGCCTAGCACCTCCAGGTCAGCATATATCTGGATGCAGCAGAGGAGGTACATGACTTTTTTCAGAGAAGATTTCAGAATCAGATCAAAATTGTGTGTATCGGGAAATATACAGACATTCAAATAGAAATGAGCTAATTCCAAGTGACTATCTTTCCTGGGGTCATGTACAATTTTAGTTCTAACAGACAGACAGCCAAGATATCCCTAGATGAAATAACAGTATAAAGACCCAAAACTTCAGATTTTCGCAATCTATCAACGCAAGAATTAAGGTCATTAAACCATACATCACTAATGTGTTCCCCACTCATATTCAGTTCATTTAAGTTTATATCACATTGGTAAGTTGATTATTTCATGCTTTTGCCTACTAGTACATCGTATGATGAAGCTGCTATCACACTTAAGCAATTTATTGTTCAATTTCAGTGTGACAGTCTAACTTGCTGATGTACTATCATTTCTCCTTTTTCACACAGTGAAATCTCATTTTTGATTTTCTATTATTTTTTTTATGTTTTTGATTTTTCATTTTTTTTTTGATTTTTATGAAAAGCAGTAAACTATTTATAAAAATTCTTATGAAAAACCAGTTATTCAGGATTCCTCATCCCGTTGAGTTCGACTAAATGTTCAAAGCGAGCCCTGTCAAATGCTTTAGTATAAAGATCTGCCAGGTTATCTTCTGTGTCGACTCAGCACTTTGAACTTCAATTTAAATCATTTAATATACATATATATTAACAATCCCACATCCCCCGTCCTGTGCCTGAAGCAGCCACTATCAACATAAGTTGATAATCCTCCTTAGCAGCTCCTGCACATACTAACTTAAGAAATTAGTTAGATTGGGGGACCCAAGCCTTAATGGTCTTGGGTCGTCCAAATTCACCAACCACCGGAACATTTGTGACAAAAATTTGTAAGTCCCTTTGATGTGTATGGATCTTCACAGAATTGTATATCTAACCTAGAGTGCGGAATCCTCTAGATCAGATTTGTTACAGAAACGAGTAGAAAACTGAATTCACAATCAAACAGGTCTTCTATTGATTATCCAACTTGCAGTTTACAACCAATTCAAGACCTTCACAACCTCACAGCCTATCTCTGTGATATTGCCTTACTCAAAAACGTTTTTCACTCTCTCTCTACGTTTTCTCTCTCTAAAACTCTTTAACCAATAAAACCCTAATCACAAAAACATGTTTATATACCACATGTTTGTGAACTGGGCTTCCTACATGAACTAGGCCATTTTCCAAGCCCATTACAATAATAAACTCACTAACCAATAAGCTAAGCCCAATACAAAATATCCAAAGACTAAATAATCAAACTATTAAGCTGTTGTCACCGAATATGCACCAACATTTCTTTACCCTTCTATTGATCAAATGCCTCTTCCGAAACATGCTCCTCTGCTTCTCCAGACTTCTTTTCATTCTCAAGCTCCACAGAAGTGAGAATGCTTTTTAGACCTTTGTCAGCAACGTTGTCTCCCTTTGGAATTCCAGCTGTCTGTTTCTCAAACTGCTTGGGGGAGGACTCGCTTGAGATCTTTTCCATAAGAGCTTTGTTGACTTGCTCCTTAGTTTCAGCAATTTCTTCACTCCAATCATAGTCTTCAATGACTAGAGCTTTTGGCATGCTAGGAGACGCGTTGTTTTTGTTTTCTTCGATGGTGATTTGTTTTACAGCAGGAGTTGATTCAATGTTTCCTTCTTTCAACAATGGGCAGTCACGCTTGAAATGGCCCAGATTCTTACAGTTGTAGCATCTCAGTTTGGACTTATCAAAACCAGCTTTTCCAAGACCCAAACGCTTTTCGGTTTTGTCTTGAAATTTCTTCAACCTCAAAGTAATCATGGCCATCTGCCATTTCAGATCCATTTCTTCCATGTCATCTGGATCAACCTGATACATGTCTTCAGCAGTGAACATTTCCTTCTTCAGTTCTCCAGACATCAAAGCTTCATAGCTGCTCAGAAACATGTTAAAAAGTGCCATGTTTTCAGTTGACACTTTCAACGCTTGTGTATCACCAACCGTGACAGTCTTCTCACTAGATTGTGGAGCTTTGGATGCGCTTGCGGAAGCGTTTGCGTAGATCAAGTCTGAAGCTTGTTGACTGAAGCCGCCTGAAGCAAGAAAGGCCACATTCTTCAATCCAGACGAAGTTTGATTAGCCTTTGGAGTGTAGCCAGCAGTGTTCATCTCACGTTTGTTGACATCCATTTCAAAAGCTCTTAGAGTGTTGATTAAGTTTGACAAAGTAACAGGAATTGGATTGTTGAGAAAATCCTTCTTGATCATCATGCATTGCAAACTCCATTCCTTAGGGAGTGAATCCAGCAGCTTCTTAATGGCAGCACGGTTAGTGACAGGATTTCCAGCTTTCTTCATTTTGGTCATCATGTTTAGAAAGCGACTTATATGATCTGAGATGCTTTCTCCACGAACTCCACAAAACATGTCATATTGTTTCTGCACCATGTCTCTCTTGCTTTCGATCAGCTCTTCATTTCCCTCATAGTACTCAATCAGTGCATTCCAGAGTGCATTTGCAGTTCGGTGTTCTTCAAACATGTTACAGTCATCAGTTGACAGTGCCATGGTTAAGGCAGCATGAGCACGTCGATCACGTTGGATTAGAGCCTTGTCTTCATCAGTGAAGGTGGTTGCATCGTTGTTAGCAACCACCGCATCTCCTCGAACAACCGTTGGAATGTGAGGTCCAGCGGTGACAGAGAGCCACAGATTGTAGTCCGTGTACTCGAAGAACGACTGAATGCGAATAATGATCGTCGAAATTAATGATCGTGCGATGAACTTCGAAAAGAGTTCGCTATGTTCGCTATATTCAAAGATATCGTCGCTGTATTCAAATTTTAAATTCGCTGTCTTCAAAACTTGTTCGCTGTATTCAAGTTAAATTCGCTGGACAGAGGGTTTAACACGAACCAAAACCCTCTAATCACTCAAAAACAGCTCAAAAACCATGTTTTGATGCATCAAGATGTCCAAAATAAGTCCCTAATCATATATTAACAACAACCTATCGATTAAACACACCAAATCAATCCATTTTAAGTCCAAAAATTTGAAAACCTTGAAACTTTTGAAAAACCTTCAAAACTATGAAAAATCTCAACAAGAACACAACAACCAAGAGCACTAAGGCTCTGATACCAAATTGTAGATCCCAATATCAATCCGGATCATAGTGGTTGGTTGTTTTAGCCCAAAACACCTATTGATTAAGTGTTTGCACTAAGAAAAAGTTAAGAATGATCAAAGATGAAGGTGAAGCTAATGGATTAATGAATACAACAAGTGTTGTATTGAATCCAAACAATGATATGAATCAATAGAGCACCTTGGATATCAGATTAGAGCACAAGAACAATGATTGAATGTAAACAACACCAATATTCATTAAAAGAGCCAAAAGCTTGAAGTGGTTACAATACAAGGGCTATATATAGTGTTCCTGATTTGCCAGCAAATTTATAAATTTGCTGGAATCTTAACTACACTAAGTCAGGAATCCTAATTCTATAGAATTACAAAATAAGCCCCTATACTATTAAATAAGCTACAAACCACTATAAAACTAATCCAGCACAAGTATGAACGATCTCAAAAGTTCCAACAATGGCTACGAAATGCAACTTGTTAAACCTGGACCAAATTCGAGGGGGTAGAGGGGTATTGCAGCTTTGGGCCATCTGCGTGTGCCGAGCATACTCTGATACGTCCTTGGTGAACGTATAATGAATCAAGGCTTTTACTGGCAAGAGTCTTGCTTCACGTAAGACATTATTCATAGACTCGGATATGTTCGTCGTAAGGTTACCCCAACGACGGTTTCTGCGGTTATGAACAATAGTCCACTTGCTTTTGTCGATGTCGTTCAGGTAGTCCCAAGCATCCAGATTTAACATCCGCATTTCCCTCGCAGCCCAAAGATACTTTATGCGTTGACTTGTGCTCCCGATCATCCAACACAGCTTCCTAAGAGATTTGTTCTTGAACCTACCACTAAAATTGCTTCTTACATGCTGAAGACAATAACAGTGGTAGGCGTTTGGTTCCCTCCAATCCACAGGGTTCTACATCGCATTAATTATCCCGGCATGACGATCTGATAGAACATAATTTCTACTGTTACAGTTTCTGGTTACGTATTCCCTCAAATTTTGGAAAAACCAACACCAACTATGAACCGTCTCTTCGTCAACTAGAGCGTACGCGACTGGCATTATGTAGTTGTTGGCGTTTTTTGTTACCGCAACCAACAACTTAGCACGGTACCCTCCTTTCAAGTGTGTGTCGTCCACAGAGATGACAGGCTGGCAAAGATAAAATGCGCTAATAGAAGGACCAAATGCCCAAAAAACATATTTGAATGTTGGATGTCCTGGAGCCGAGTGCGGGTGATGAAACCATGAAATCACAATACCAGGGTTTCGAGACTGAAGCCGTAACACGTACTTTGGCAGCTCCTGAAAGTTGCTTTCCCAGGTTCCATATATCCTCTCAATTGCCTTTCTTCGTCCACGCCACGCCTTCTATACGTAACATCGACAGACATCGCTTGTTTTATATGCGTCCTGATGTGTTTCACCTTCAACGCAATGTATGTACGAATTTGTGGCAGGATGTGTGCAGCGATATCCTTAGATCTAAGGCACCTATTGTTGTTGCGTACCACCATAGAATAACAACTGTGGGCAGGCGCCCAGTTGGTAATTTGCCACATGTATTGGTGTTTCTATTTTTATGTCGTTTCACGCCATTCACACAAAGGACCATGAGGGTAAGGGTTTTTAAAATTTTTGTTTCTGGTGTAGCATTTAACTTTGTATAAAATTGGTTTGCTATCCATCACAAAAATTTCCCTTCCACGGTGAATGTTCCATTCTCGGACAGCAAGGTCCACCTCCTGTTTAGATTTGAAATACATGCCGAGACGTATCTGTTTTACTTTTGGATTCCATACGTCCATTGGATTATCTTCATAATCCGGACACATGTAATCCCTAAGTTCCTCGTCCTCGTCTGGGTCGTCATGTGTCCCTGGAATGATAGGCCTCGGCTGAGCCAGGGTCAACTCAGTGTGTTGGTTGACTGCAGCTTCGTCGTCAGAAGTGCCATCGTCGGATGGTGGTGCCTCTTCACTTTCAGAAGTTTCTTCGGTGCTGCAACTTTCCAAATCATCAAAACCGTTATTATTGTTGTCACCGACCACAAACTGGGAGGACGGACCTACTATGTTATCAACAGGAGGCATGAAGTGGTGTTCTTAAGTTGTTTGCCCGTATCCCTCGTCATCTTCATCGGAATCTTGGGTGTCAATAATTACGTTATGTAATGTCATGCAGAAGGTTTGTGAAACTCATGTGTTGGACAGGATTGACTGCCTCCCACTGAACATAGATCTCGGCAATGAAGTTGTCATCCGATACTTCTGCTAAATAGTTCATCATTTCAACACCATCATCATTGAAAATTTTTGTTGTCTGAGATATGCCCTGAAACGTGTACCCTAGTAACAATGAAAGGCACACCGATTCTTTCTGTAGTTGAACATGATTACAGATTGAATCCACCAATTGGTCATACAATGATTTATGTCGCATAAAGAAAGAGGTTGTTAGCATGGATTGGTCAAACTGAACAGCCCCATTAACAAAGGAAAACACACCGCCCCAATATAGTCTTACGAGGTATGGCCAAAAAGAATCCATGATCTAAGAAAGTGAAATGTTAAGGATGAGTGGGTTGTGTAAGATGGATTTCGTTTAGTATCTATCTGTTTTAAAGAAAGTTAGTTTGGGTTGAGAACCTAATCCAATTGGTATTTATAGTGTTGGAGGAACCATATAGTTGGTGGAGCCCACCATCTTGTGGGTTAATATACATATAATAATTATTTTTTAATATTCTAAAAAGTAAAAATGTAAGTTGTCTTAAAACAACTTTAAATACATATACGGCACCGTTCGTTTCAACTACTCTGTTATTCGGATTTTATTATTCGTTTGAAGTAGTTCTAATTATTTCGTTTGAACCATCATTGAAATTATGTTTACACCGGGTTCGCAACAACAAGGCATGCTACAACACAAAATTTAACAAGGTTATTTATTAGGTAATTCAACAACATTACAACATTACAATAGGATCTATCAAACTCGCAAATTACATAAATGCAGTACTATTTTAATTACATACAGGCAGAAATACAATGTTACTTCACTTCGTACTATTTTAACAAATCATTTCTAATTGCAAGACTGTTTGTCAGGCTTCCAATTAGAACAGAAATACAATGAATTTAAACCCGTCCCATTTCTTCGTATATCGAGCTTCCTGATGCAACTTTTTTTGCGAAAGGAAATGAGAGGTCGAAGGTTAAGGATGCTGAGAATTCTGCAACCTCGGTGATGTTCGGCGAACAACATTACAATAGGATCTAAATCTCCTACTGAAAACCGGGGTGATGCCCCCACCAGAAGTTGCAGAATAATTTATAGGAAGAGGTGGTAGATGAGAACAACCTGAGCAGCTGCTAAATTTTTCAGAAGACTCAATAGCAGGCGTAGAAGCATCCACAGAAGCAGTTGAGTCATTATCCTCGTACACCTTACGGGAGGAGATGGTAGATGAGAATGATCGTTCTCCTCCACACAAGATCTTCCCACTTGGTATACGAAAATTAAAACTGATGAATGAGGTCCCGAATGATCCAAGAGCATCATACATTGACCAAATTTTCGTATCGCCAGAAATATCAAGCCCCGAACATCTTTTATAAAGAACATCATACTGACAAAATTGCAAAATCAACATTATATTATTTTAACAAACTCATTATGTTACAGACGAATTGTTGTGCTTCTGTTTGTATTATATTTGGGTTATAAAATGCATACTGAACAACGTTGGTTATAATTCAGAACAATTATAAAATTGCAATATCAAACAGCAACCTTATTTAAGATGGCTGGATCAAACGGCGATCTTTTATAACATGGCTATATGAAATGGCGATCTCTTATAACATGGCCTTATCATTCAGCGATCTCTTAGAAAATGTCTTTATGAATTGGCGACCTTTTATAACATGGTGGTATGAAATGGCGATCTTATATAAGATCTATGTTTCAAATAGCGATCTTAATGAAGATGTAAGTTTCAAACAACGATCTTAATGAACACGCATGTTTCAAACAGCGACTTCTTTAAGATAGTGACATCAAACAGCGACTTCTTTAAGATAGTGACATCAAACAGCGACTTTCAGCAACATTGTTGTTTGAAACAGCGACTTTCAGCAACTTCCACAGCTTTTGCAGAAACTCCTGAATTTTTGCAGATATACCATTGAAGGTCGCTGTTTGAATGGGCGACTTACCTAGATTAGAAAACAATATTGGTGACCACCTAATGGCACTCTTTTGGGGTTCAAACCCCCTAATTCTGCAAAATATTCATCATAGTAACAGCTATGTACCATCAGGTTATATCACAACGCATTTATTGTTGCTTATTAAAATGATTATGGCTAAAATGAAAATTGTTTTTGGAAAATTACTAAAATAAACATTTTGAGTAACATTAAAATAGTGCGCAATAGACATATCCAAAACCATCCAATCACGATTCGAAAAATTATCATTGCGGGCTAGGGTGGCTAGAATTTAGCCGGCTCGAAAAAAACCTTGAAAGGTATGCACGTGTCCATAAAAACAGTAAATTAAAATAATACACATATAAAGCATAGGCTAACTAATATTAGCTGGCGGTTAAAAAGCGAGGAATTTCTATTTAAAAAAAGGCTAAAAGTCGCTATTTTAGTAAAAAGGTTGGTAAAACGTTTATTCTAGTGATTTTCTCGATCTTGTCGTATAAATATCACCGATAAATTGCTAGCGTCGTCCAACCTACAAGAGTTCAAAGCAGATATGGACATTGGGGGTGACAGTTTCTCGGTGAAGGTGATTGAAAACGAAGTGGTTCATGCTGAAGAAGCATGGAATGAGGAACACTGGTTACCCTTTACAAACTTTGATTTGCTTGTGCCACCTTTGGAGGTCGGGTCAATCTTCTTTTACAAGGAACCCGCCCATGCGACGAGTTTCTTCACCATTGTAAACACGCTTAAAGCTTCTCTATCTCGAGCTCTCGCACTCTACCCTCCCCTTGCAGGCAAGATATGTTGGATATTTTAGGTGTTGTTTGTTTCTTCTGTAGGAAAAGGTCTGAATACTGCGGACCACATCTGCGGGCATCTGCAGGAGAAGAGGTGGACCAAATGTCTGGAGTCTGCAAGGAGAAGAGGGTTTGTTTTTTTTTATCTACAAAAACCACTTCTCCATCACACAAAACACATAGTTAACATTCCTCACTCTCTCTCTGCCTTCATCTACCACCACCACCACAACCATCCGGCACCACAATGTCGGCTACCACCACCGCCGATCTCTCTCTCTTGTTTCCCTCTCTCTCCTGCCGCCCCCTCTCTCTCTCTACAGTCTCTCTCTCTCTCTCTCTCTCTTTGTTCCACCACCGGCATCAAAACCCACCACCGACGATCTCTCTCTCCTCTTTCCCTCTCTCTCCTGTGGTGCGACGTGGAGTGGCTGGGGTGCTTGTCGAGTGGCTATGGGGTCGACGACGAGGGTCTGCAGGTGGGTCGGAGAGTGTGTTGGACCGTTCCGATGACCTTAAACGTCAGTAGAAGTAGTTCATCTCAGTTTACAGAGGCGGAATCAAAGTAAACCAAGTCAAAAACAGCTTATTCCTTTCAATTCTTCTTTCTATTATTGATCGTGAGCTTTTACAATGATTTTAACAGAAATCCGACAGCACCTTCGCTCACACACACAAACATTCGTTACCGTCCGTTTGAAATGAACAACCCTATTTATAGGACAAGACCCTTTCGTTTGAATCATGTTCAAACGACCAGACTTGTTCAAACGGTCAGGATTCAAACGGCTACACATGATTCAAACGGCTAGGATCATTTCAAACGGCCAAGCATTCTAAAACCTATACAAACCCTAATTTAATCATGTTTATGCACCCGTTTAACCTATCTAGACATAAGACTTAATAAGACGTAGTCAGCAGACACTTAGTGCACCAACAGACTCCCCCTTGGATGTTGACGTAGTCTTCAGCTCCTGAGTCTTTAGTCTTTGTCTCTTCACAACTTTGTCTCTTCATTGTAACAACTCAATCTTCACAGGTTTTAAATCACAATCTGACTCCATCTCCAGACTCCCCCTTTCACAGACTCCCCCTCTCAGTATGCTGGGATTTGAGGTTTCTGGTTCAAGCTTTGACACTTTGCTTCCATTGGGAATGAATGAAGTCTCCAAACCTGTTACTCAACCAATAACATTAGACTTTATCTTTTCAAACAATAAACACAAATTCAATCAGATTTACAAATCCACTCAAGTTTTCAAGTTCAAATTAATGACCCTGATCACTTGATTAATCTACCAAGTTCAATTTAATGACCCTGGTTGATCTTTTGACGAATCCAACTGATTTTAGTAAAACACATTTTTTTTAAAATTTTCTGAAAATAACAAGTATCAATTTAATGAACTTGTTTTTGTCTTTGAAACAATTCAACTTCCAACAATGTAAGCTCTCCTCATTCTTCAGCTCAAAATTTCCTGCAACTGCTTCATCTTTCTAGAATCCGATAATCAACTTTCCACTCTGGTTTGTCTAAAATAAAGCAAAAACAAAATCTTTTTGGATTTTTAATGAGATCTAAACTAAGAAATGAAATAACAGAAAACTTAAATTGCAGAAAGTAAACTATTTACAAGTTTATTTTTGGCGAGCGTGTCAGGGAATCATATCAGCTTTTCAGACAAATTACTAGTACCGTTAAGCTACATTACATTTTCAGACTTAAACAATTCACCTCGATTGTCGATATACTGATCCATCTTAAATTCTCATACAAACTTCAATGTATTCAGGATACCGTTTAAGTGTCTTAGAACTTAGATCAATTCATGTGTCCCACCTCTTGAATATACTCCCGTATCCAGAATCCCAATATTCAGTCTTACAGGCAAGAATACTACAATGATATCTGTACATAAATTAGGGGTTAAATGCGAGAACTGAGGGATCTCAGGTCAGAACTTCCGTTCAGCCGAGAGATATCAGTTTCGACTTTGCAGTATGTCCCCTTTAGAGGATCTTTTCAGCTACAACAAATGATTATCAATTTTATTGTCTAATCAGCTGAGGGCTTTATGCTATATTTCAAGCATTTTGGATAAAGTATTAGCCAAGGACTAGGTCAGAACTACCGTTCAGCAGAAGTCCCGGAATAATACCCAGACATCATAGAGTATAAACACCTAGTATATCAGAATACGAGACCTTTCAAACGAGATTTCAGGGGTTACCTATATATCCAAGTAGTGTTCCCCACGAATTTCACAAGTTTGAAATTTTAGGTTTATATCCTGAATAAATCTACTAATTGTACGAAAACCTATCGACACATCGTTAGTGAGACTGTTTAACTCATTTTGACTTTCCAAATCTTTAGCATACTGTAATTGTCTAGCTGATGTACTATCATTTTCCCTATATACACAAGCTCTTTTTCATATTTTATCATGTTTTTGTATTTTTCATTTTTTACTGTTTTTGTATTTTCTAAAAGTATAACTATGTACAACTAACTATCTCCCCCTAAATACCAAAACACGTAAACAAGCGACAAACCATTGCAGATTGTTTCTCGTCTTCATCCGCAATAGTACTCTCATCAACGCTCACAACCCCATCCGACACCGAAAGCAATTTCATACCATTAAGTTTTAACAAATATTGAAACCGATTTTTATTAAAAGCTTTGGTATGCAAATCAGCTTTTTGTTCGTCAGTGTGGATTTTTTCAATTCGTATCAACTTTTTCTCGAAGCAATCGCGAATAAAGTGATGACGAATCTCTATATGTTTAGTTTTAGCGTAATGTACTGGATTTTTAGTTATATTTATTGCGGCCTCATTATCAACAAACAGAGGTGTGTTAAGAAACTGCAAACCGTAGTCGCGTATCTGTTGCTGTATCCACAGGATCTGAGAGCAGCAACTTCTAGCAGAAACATACTCCGCTTCACATGTAGATAGCGCCACAGATGTTTGTTTCTTACACTGCCAGGTAACCAATCTAGGACCAAAGAACTGGCATCCTGTAGTTGTTGATTTCGCGTTGACTTTGTAGCATCCGAAATCTGAATCGGAATACCCTTCGAGCGTAAAATCGCCTTTCCTAGGATACCATAACCCCAATGACGGAGTACCTTTCAGGTAACGTAATATCCTCTTGACAATAATCATGTGTGATGCTCTCGGGTTAGACTGAAATCTTGCTGCGAGGCACGTTGGGTACATAATATCAGGACGTGAAGCAGTCAGATACATCAAAGAACCTATCATGGAACGGTAAAACGTTTCATCAGCCCTGTCTCCAGTGAGATCTGGGTGAATTCCATGATTAGTCGCAAGTGGGGTAGCAGCTGGAGTAGAACTTGACATTCCAAATTTCTCTAGAATATCATGTACGTACTTCGTTTAATGAATGAAAATTCCCTCAGGTAGTTGTTCAACTTGTAAACCCAGAAAGAATTTCATCTCCCCCATTGATGACATTTCGAATTTCTGCTTCATCACCTGTTCGAAATCTTTACACAATTTCTCATTCGTTGACCCAAAAATTATATCGTCCACATAAATTTGTACTATCAGAAGATGACCATCAACGACTTTAGTGAAGAGAGTGGCATCCACTTTTCCACGTATGAACTGGTTAGCGAGTAGGTGTTGAGACAAAGTCTCGTACCAGCCTCTCGGCGCCTGATGTAGACCATACAACGCTTTGTCCAGCAGATAAATTTTGTTTTTGTGGATTGGGTCAGTGAAGCCCGGCGGCTGACCAACATAAACCTCCTCTTTGACCTTCCCATAAAGAAACGCTGACTTTACATCCAACTGATATACTTTGAAATTCTTCCAAGACGCAAATGCTAGGAAAATTCTGATAGCCTCTAGTCGAGCTACAGGAGCATAGACTTCGGTAAAATCAATCCCCTCCTGTTGACTAAAGCCCTGAACAACGAGTCAAGCTTTGTTCCTTACAACCACTCCTCTGTCGTCCCTCTTACATTTGAAAACCCATTTTGTATTGATTTTCCTTTGACCATCCGGCAAATCCACTAACTTCCACACTCCCAGCTTTTCAAACTGACTTAACTCTTGTTGCATCGCTATGACCCAAGAGTCTTCAGTAAGCGCCTCTTTGTAAGTTCTCGGTTCGACCTGTGAGATAAAACAACTTAATGAAAATTCAGTTTGTAAAGGTGCTACTGTAGAATAAAAACATGTTAAGCCCTGGTCAATTTGACGTCTCGTGCGAACGCCCAATTGCAATTCTCCTATGATCAACTCCTCTGGATGATAAGAAAGAGTCCGCGGCATCAGTTCGCTTGGAACATCTACATTTCCCTCCAGATTAGTAACATTTTGATCTGCATCTTGTTCACCAACTTGGTTTGTTTGACTTGACAACTGGATCTGCTCCCCCTCAAGATCTGAATCACCATGATCAAATACTAGCATGTTATCAGCTTCTTGATCATCATTCACCTCCGACTGATTACCAGGAGCAACTTCATCATCATGTTCACCAGCATTACTAGGACCTGCTTCATCGTCATTTGAAGTTTCCCGAGGTCTTCCAGAATACTCTGCTGGGAACCTGAGCTACGACTCATACTCTCGCAAAATATCCAGCTCATCAAAGAAATCTTCTTCTTCCTCTGATTCTTCTCTCATGTCAAACGAATCCCAAAGTTTGTCATAATGATATCGCCATGAATCACCAGGATTCTGTGGCGACATAGTGAAACCTTGACATTCAACATTCGCAGCTTCAATAATCCGCTTTTCACTTGGAACGAAGACACGCCGTGTAGGACTTGAATAACCAACAAAGATACCCTCAATGCTCTTCGAACCAAACTTTCCATTAGGCTCTATCACTGTACAGGGTGACCCAAACGGTTCTAGATACTTCAAATTCAGCTTGCGGTTATTGATTAGCTCAAAACACGTCTTGTTGAACTTCTTCACAGTAAGAACTCTGTTGAGAGTATAACATGCAGCAGAAACAGCTTCAGCCCAGAAATTAATTGGTAACTTAGAGTCTGCAAGCATCGTTCTGGCTGTCTCGATTAGCGTCCGGTTTTTGCGTTCTGCAACTCCATTCTGCTGCGGAGTGTACGGAGCACTAAACTCATGCAGTATACCTCGTTCGTCACAAAATTCTTCCATCTTACTGTTTTTGAACTCAGTACCATTATCACTGCGAATTCTACATATTGGCCTCTGGTACAGATTCTCAATTCTTTTAAACAACGCCATCAAGCTGTCAAACGTTTCGTCTTTTGATTTCAAGAATGAAACCCACGAAAATCTGGAATAATCATCAGTCACGACCAAACAGTAGTAATCTCCTGTTATACTCTTGACATTCACTGGACCGAACAAATCCATGTGAAGTCTTTCTAAAGGTCTTGAAACTTAATTGACTTGCTTTGTAGGGTGTGACTTTTTCTTCTGTTTGCCTTTGACACAACTTATGCACTCCCCTTCCAGATGAAAACCTTTAACATGCACTCATGTGACCAAATCGTTATGCACCAAGTGATTCATTTTCCTTAAGTGAATATGCCCCATCTTTCGGTGCCATAACCTTGATTCTTTCTCCGTTGCTCTGGACACAAAACAATGAGCCTGACCCGTGGTTGTAGTACCGACGCTCATGTCCAACACGTACAGATCATTGACTCTTGGTGCCCTCATGATGATCCACTCTTCAGGTATCACAAATCCCGGTTTCAAAATCAAACATTCTTTGTCGGTGAAATGAGTAGTATACATTCTGTCACAGATCTGGGAGATACTCAGCAGGTTGTTCTCCAGCTCAGCAATGTAGTTAACTCTCTCAAACGTTACAATGCCATTCGATAACGTTCCTTCACCTATGATCCTTCCTCCTTGATTTCCCACAAAACCCACGTAACCACCGTTAATGTTATTCACATCATACAGCAACACAGTCTTCCCTGTCATATGTCTCGATGCTCCACTATCCATGATCCACCTAGATACAAGTTTTGGAAGATCCTGCACATAACAAATTATCATTTAAACAACTTCAAGAAAGATGCCGATTCATGCTTCGCGAACCAGGAAGCTCCGACAATTCAAACTGTTTAATCAAACATGGTGTCCACCCAGGCTTCATCAGCCTTAGGTGTAACCTTGACTCTCGCAATTTGAATTTTGAAATTTTCAGCCTTGAGAGGTGGAAAATTTGCATCATAATCAACCGTAATTGACTCTTCAGCCTTTTTCACCTCAGAAGTTGAAACTTTCTTCTCAACTTTTGATTCAATTTTAGGTTTCCACACCTGTTGAGTTAATGCAACCCGTTTGTAAACTGTGTCATTTTTAGTTACCAACTTCTTTACGGGTTCATTTTTCACTTTTAAGTTGTCAATTTTAACATTCTTCTTTTCAAGAACCCTTTTCTCAACAATCATCGGTGCTTTACCCTTCACATCATCTTTCTTTCTTTGAGTCCTCACAGATTCAATCTTAGGCTGCACACTAGTACATTGTCGTGCAATGTGACCAACATGATTACATCTAAAGCAAGTTCGAGTATCACCAACTCGACTTGTGCCGTCAGACTGAGCCTGTGAAGTTCTCTTTTCAAAGAACTCTTTGTTAGATTTTGAAAAAAATTTGTTTCTCTTCATCAGCAAGTGAACGTGAACTGTTCACAAACACTTTCTTCTCGACAAACCTCTTGTTTGGAACATTTCTTTTCTGATATGGTTTACCCCCCTGATAACCACCCGACCAGTTGTTTCTGTTGTTATTGTAAAAACGTGGTGGATTAACAGATTTCTTGTTGTAAACCCTATCTTTCTTTCGACTCAGATTATTCACTGCTGACAACTCGACTTCAACCAGTTTAAAAACATTTGTCAACTTGTTCATATTTACATTCTCGATCGGAAACTCTGAATCCGAAAACAACTTATCCGATCCTGACATCTTGTACATGACAAGATTTGATTCTTCATCTAAGTTGTTCTTGGACTTTTGTTTCGGAATGTATCTATCCAAGAAACACCCATCCTCCTCAGAAGTGTCACAATCCGGTTTAAGCACTTTATCTATCACACTTTTCACCACATCATTTTGGACACCCTCGTCATTGGAAGACGTGAACATGACATCAATGTTCTCAGGAAGTTTAACATCACTTTCTTCCTCAATTTCCACCAAACTAGACTGCTTTTTCGTGTAGTTGTCTAAAATTGGCGGTGGAACTTTGTGAAACCCTACACCCGTTCCATTAAAAAACACATCCTCACCAGCTTTGTTTTTCCCAATAGGTTTGGGAACGATATGCTGCAAAACAAAGCTTGCTGAACTATAGCTGTTTAACTTCAACTGAATTCGTTCGTTTTCAATTTCAGCCTCTTGAACTTTAAGTTTCAATTTAGCGATTTCATCCAGTTGTTCATTAATTGATTCTTCTTTTAATCTCACTACAGCTCTTAGATGTTCGTTTTCTTTATAAGTTTTGCCATTACGATCATCACTATCTTTCACAATACTTTTAAGTTTTTCGAACTTTTCAGAAATTTGACGGTTTTCAAGAATTTACTTTTCATTTTCACGTTTAACTTTCTCATGTTCAATTTTATCAGTTTCAATTTGAGCCATTAATTCTTTAATCCGTTCGGTTGAAGCTTTTACAGTTTTATCACGACTGAGAATCTGATCCTCAACATTTTTAACTTTCTTTGTCAGATTCTTAATTTTCTCACTGTTTAGGTACGTGACAGTGCTACAAAAATTGCATTCTTTAGTGCAATTTTTGCAGTCAGCATTTCCATCGATCTTTTTACCTGACGCATTTGTTGACGCATTTGGACTGACATGGCCCTTTGACTCAGTCATAGAATTAGAGTCTACCTCAAGTGCTTTCGCAGCCAACACTTTGTCAGCCATCTTTCCCAGGTTCTCTGCCGTCAACTCCTGCGTAGTATCAATAATACCAGTATCAACCTGCTTTGTGTTCTCTAACTCTTCTTTTTCTTTCTTCTCTTTCTCCTCTTTCTCCTTTCTCTCTTTTTCTTTTTCTTCTTCAATCATCTTTTCTGTTGGCGTTCCCCACCACTTGTGCTGCCAGTACTCATCATCTTCTTTTATCTCCTTGATGATGGCTTCCATATCGAGTGTGCTGTCATCAATCGCAATGTTTCCATACCGATCAAGATAGCATTCCTTGTCTGGATCCCATCTATTCGCTCTTTTTGCTTCCCGATAAATGCGAGAGATCTTCAAGATTCTGTTTTCAGCAATCATTTTTCGATAACAGTACTTCTGCTCGTCAGTACGATCTTCTTTCCACGGAATCGGTTCATCATCATTTGCCATGAATGCGTAACCAACCGCATCTTCTTCCGGTAACACTTCCTTACTCCAATCGTACCCCTCATCATCATAAATCACAGCTAGATCCCTTGATTTGTCTCTGTTATCTTCGGACTGCTTCAATCTAGGCGGCTCAAATTTATTCTGATGGTAGATTGCCTTTTTGTAGTAATCGTCTCTAAACGGATTCTCTGACTCATCAGCGTACGCGTTTCTACATTCCCGCTTGAAATGACCCTTCTGCTTACACTTGAAGCACGTCACCTTTGATTTGTCGAATCCCAACTTTGTAGACGGACCATCGATCGTTTTTCTCCCGGTAATTTCCATGAAACGCTGAGCACGTCGAACTGCACTTGCCATCGCCCAACGAATGTCGATCAGCTCCATTTCTTCGGGGTCAATCTGGTCGTAATCTTCTTTCGTCAGATTTGTGTTCCCGATCTTACCAGCTACCAACCCCTCGTAGGATTCCAACAAAGATGACAAGAAAACCATTTGTTGCTTAGTTGGTGTTTTGGTCAAAAATTACATAAGCAATTTAATGATCAAATTAGTTAAGTGAGGTAGTGTGCTAGAAAGTGTTGTTGAAAATGTGCTTGTTAAGTTGTTTATAAAAAACAGTGTTCGGGATACGGCTCAGGATACCAAGCTGTATTAATGATCAAACAATGAGCAGAAAGTAAAGTAAATGACACGAGATGTACGAGGAAAGCCCTTGATCAATCTAGATCGCCGGCATAAAACCTCGGGAGCTGACAACCGCAGCTGCCTTGTTCTTCTATTGCTTCAAATATCAGGATACAGTGCAGGATGTAGTGCGGATCAACTAAGTGTTACAATGGGATTTGAATACAAGTGTTTGTATGTAGTGGTTGCTAGTAGCTAGAGAGCAAAAGTGTACGGAAGTGATGGTGAAAGAGTGTGTGCTTTAAACTGATCCGCCACATCTATTTATAGTAAAGATAAACCAACAAACTATCCTAAACTTGCGGGATCCACCGGATATTCCCTCATTGAACGTTGTAGACCTGGTCTTTCAGGCTCAACGTCTCTTCTTCAACAAATTCGTCCGAGTCTTGAGGAGAAGAAGTCCTTTCGACCGTTGGTAAGTCTTAGTCTTCAACCTGCACGTGGTCAATTAACAAATCTCAGGATATTACCCAAGATGTCAGTTATATCCTCTTCCAGCATCCTGGTCACAAACGAACAAACAAAGGCAGGATATTGGTCAGGATATGTATTCTTAGAAAATGACCCATAACAATTGTCCCCAAATATATCTGTTGGTGTACCAATCCAACGGATATATTTCGAAAATCTTATCCCATAACTCATGGCATTTAAAATAAAGCGACGGTCAAGATCACATCGTAACTTCCAACGCGTTTTTTGCTCAATGGAGGTTTACGATGCCCCTATATCTTCTCTCTTCTTGTTTGAAAAGCAGATATCTCCAACAGAACCTTCAGGTAATTTCTTCATTTCAAATTTTCTTCTTGTCAATCTACTTCATTTCACTTGCAATGGATAGCAAGACCTTCATTCAGCAGAATCTCCTTAAAAATCCCGAAAAGGAGATCTGCGCTTTTAACAATGCGGACATCGCAGCTTTAAGAGCTTCCGGCGCTTTCCCCGACAGCACAGTCTTCAGGTCATTCGATCGGTCAATCCGATTGGATGTTTCTTCTACCGAATGGATTTGTTTTCCGGCATATCCCTTTTCACTAGGTCTTCGGTACCCTTTTCCTGAATTCATGATGCAATTCTTTCGAACCACCGGCATCTCTTTTGCTCAAACCATGCCCATGGTTTGGAGAGTACTGATTGTACTTAACCAAATCAAAAATCTCCACTGTTTCGATCTTTGCATCGAGGATTTGCCTATCGCTTATCGTCTCCGATCCCACGGCTCTAGCCGATTCTTGCTTTTTTCGACATCCAGCAAACCCTTGATTCTCAAAGCCACCAAAAACGAAGACGGATGGCAACGCAAATTTTTCTTTGTCAAACGAGATTCCATTGCCGAGGGTGCCAACCTTCCGGTGGAGTGGTTAACCACCAGTAGGATCATAAATATCCTCACAGACCATTTAATTGTTATCTTTTATTAATACCCTTCTTTTTGATCTTTATGCAGTGAACTTTAAGGAAGTTGCTCCCCCTAGCGCTGATTCAGAAGAGAGAATCAATACCATTTATCGGTTACCTGCAATAGATAGAACTTTCACCACACACGTCCCGAGTTCCAGCCAATATTCATCATCTGAGATGTCTGGTAAGAATTTCTTTCAGAATAATTAGTCACAATAGTATAGTGATAAAAATAAAGATTAAAACTTTTCCCTTTTATGCAGCACCAGCTAAGATCCCTAAAGTCTTTGACCTTGACGAATTGGACAGCTATTCTGATCAGATCCAGGTCAAGAAAGAGCCTAACCCCAAAACTACAGCTACATCCAAACCCAGCAGCTCCAAAGCCATCGTCATACCTAAACCTTCACCGGCCACCAAACCCCGGAGTTCAAGTTCCCGCAAAAGGAAAGAACCTGATTCCCCTGTCATTTCTGACACATTTCCTTACGAAAAGCACGGGTTCATCGAAGCTAGCGGGTTTATGACTTCTTTTCTTAATCAAGTCAGTATTCTCATACCATATCCTGCAATTTATACTACTATCAAAGGTTTATCAACATTAATATCTATCTTTTACTTTTGTAGGGTCTCGAGCGTTTGGTTAACCTATATCAAGAATCCTGCAAGCTCAACAAGGCACTCGAATCTAAATTAAAGGAAGCAGAAGTCACGATCTCTGACCAAGGTATGATTGCGGCCGCCAAATCCCGTCATTACGAGGAGAAATACAAAGCTATAACCTAAGAACACCAAGCTGCTCTCAACCAAGCCACTCTTCAAGCCCAGGCCAATCTAGAAGCCGCCCATGTGCAATACGAACGGGATATGGTCAGCTACCGGGAGAGCCTCAAAAGTTCCGTCGTAATTTCTCTCCTTCAAGCCAGGTTGAAGATGGCTCACGAAGCCAAAACACTAGGCTTTGATTGTCCTTCCTGGGATGTTGCTGCTTGGGAGACCAAGCTAAAGAACCTCGGCGGCACCTTTTCCAAATCAAATGCCGATGAATCTTCCAAGGCGGCCGAAAAAGCAACCGATGCTGAGAAGGATGCTGGGGCGGATTCCAAGACGGATGCCGCTGAAACCACTATGGACCAAGAAGGCGCTACCCCCTAGAACTTATTTCCTTTGAATTTTTTGAACAATTTTATGTTTCTGAGAACAATTTGCATTTCCGTATCTAAACAATTCGATAGCCGAAGGTGGATGGGTCCTGGGTTTCAGGATGAAACCTTCGGTTATCAAAGAATAATTTCATCTCTTTATATTTCTAAGTATAAATTTTAGCTTTGCAAAAATTCCATACTGTTATCTTATAAAATATCCTGATCAGTATGCTCAGTAATATATCGTAAAACTCTTTATTAGATAGAATTTACAAACATCGCTTCACTTTGCAGAAAGTTTTCGATAAACAACCAGTTTTTAAATGATCAAAATCCCAAACTATTACTAGTTTCAAACATCCTATTCAAATATTCTGAAAAAGACTTTGAGAACATATTAGGATATTTGTCTTTTTTATAAAACATAATGTCACTAAAAACTTAAACGATGTTTACAAAGGAAAGATCATACCAGAAATAGGATATAAACCTATTACCAAACTTCAATCCCTTTGCCATTCTTCCTATAAAGATGTCCCCTGTGCAAGGTACTTAGTGCATTAGTTCCAAATCCTATCTTTTTAGCTTTTGCACCACCACCTTAATGGGAATGTCCCCTGTGTTCAATGCCTTCAAATACTTTAGAAATCTTCTGAATGCCAGTTTCCATTGTTTAGGCAATTTTTTATGTCCAAGGGCAAAACCCAAAGGTGTACTGGAGATAAATCCCTTATATCCTGGGGAAAATCCCAAATTTTCATGCGCTACAGGCGGGAGTGTATAAACTCCAAGACTTAGAAAGGTGAAAACCTTTAAACCTTAGAGAGTATGAAAATACCCTTTCGTGAGAGAGGGTGATCAATCCTCATATACCTTTAGGATTCAGAATATAGCCAACAGTGATGAAATTGTCAGCCACTTTTACATGGACTAGTCCCGCCACCTTGAACTATCCCTGAATAACTTGCGCTCCAGGCGGGGTGTTTAAACCCAATTTGGAAGAAAGGTGAATACCTTTAAACATGTGAAGGGATCAGTATCCCTTAAACGTGAGAGAGGGGGCCAATCCTCTAATCTTTCGAGTTATCCTGAGCACATATCCTGGAGCTACATCCTGAAACATATCTTGCAAAACAATTGTAAACTAAGGTGGGTGTTAGATTGGCTAACACCCCTCCGATGCTTAAGTCAGTATTGAGTTACAAAGAATAAATTAAACCAAACATATTTAAAAAAGGTAGAATTCATACCATCCTGAGTTAGAAATTAAATTCTAAACTCACTTGAAATAGAGCTTGAGGTGTATAGCATTCCAGGACCTTGGTAGCATATCCCCCTCCATATTCTTGAGTCTATATGCTCCTTTTCCTGCTTCTGATTCAACCTCGTATGGTCCTTCCCATTTTGGGGCTAGCTTGCCATCGGCAGGATTAGTAGTATTCTGAAAAGCCTTTCTTAGCACCCAATCTCCAACCTTAAACCTTCTGGTCCTAATGTTCTTGTTATATGCCCTGGATATTCTCTGTTGATATGCTGCCATCCTTAGCCTTGCCGCATCTCTTTTTTCATCTATAGTGTCTAAATCTTGACACAAGGCTTCAGGATTCTGCTCAGGATCACTTAGGGTAGGTCTTACAGTGGGCATTGTCATTTCTGTCGGGATTACTGCCTCTGCTCCAAATACTAAGGAAAATGGAGTTTGCCCCATAGCATTCTTCACAGTTGTCCTGTCAGCCCATAGGACAAATGGTAATTCTTCTGCCCATCTTCCCTTCTTAGCCCCAAGTCTTTTTTTCAAATTGTTGACAATTATTTTGTTTGAGGATTCTGCCTGCCCATTCGCTTGAGGGTGTACTGGAGTGGATGTTATCATTTTGATCCCCCAACTCTTGCAGAAATCAGTGGTCCTCTTGTTTATAAACTGGGACCCATTATCACAGATGATTTCAGCTGGTACCCCAAACCTAGTCAGGATATTCCTTTTTATGAAGGATACTACTTCTTGGTCTCTAACTTGGACAAAGGCTTCAGCTTCAACCCACTTAGAGAAATAATCTGTCATTGCTAGCATAAAGACTTTTCCTCCCGGGGCCTTTGGTAATTTTCCTACTATATCCATCCCCCACTTCATAAATGGCCAAGGGGAAACAATAGGATATAACGGTTCAGCGGGCTGATGCAATATGTTACTATGTCTTTGGCACGCATCACATCTTCGAGCATACTCTGCGGCATCTTTTCTCTTTGTTGGCTAATAATATCCTGTCCTTAATACTTTCGAAAATAATGACCTGCCCCCAGTATGGTTACCACAATCCCCTTCAAGTATATCCCGAAGTACTTCTTTGGCTTCAGTATCCTCCAAGCATCTCAAGTATGGTCCTGCAAGAGACTTCTTATATAAAATATTATTTATAATAGTGAATCGTGATACCTTCATCCTAAATGCCTTAGGATTTTCATCTTCGGGGATATGTCCTTCCTTGAGATATCTCATAATTGGAGTTGTCCAGGATTTAGGATCCTCTCCAGGATACACCACTCCAGGATTTTGTATACTTGCTACTTCCTTATGCGGAGGATCCGTTGCAGGATACAGGATATGTAATATCGGTATCGGGGTCCCTTCTGGTATCCTGATTGATGATCCCAAGTTTGCCAATGCGTCTGCTTTGGCGTTATCCTCTCTTGGTACCTGTTCAAGTGTAAAAATATCGAAATATCCTGCTAATTTTTTAAGAATACCGAGGTATTCAATTAGTTTCTCACCCTTGACTGCATAGGATCCATTAAAATGATTAGTAATTAACAAGGAATCAACATATACTTGCAAATTCTTGATATTCATATTCTTAGCCAATTCTAATCCTGCAATTAAATCTTCATATTCTGCCTCATTGTTAGTAGCAAGGAATTCACATCTAACAGCCTGGGGTATTATGTCCCCCTGTGGCGATTTTAGTAGTATACCTAAACCTACACCCCTTACATTAGATGCACCATCAGTATGTAATGTCCAGGATTCTAAGTTCTCTCCTAGTTGTTGCACTTCTAGGTCTACTTCATTTTGAATATCACTACTGAAATCAGCCACAAAGTCTGCTAGAGCCTGAGACTTTATTGCATTTCTAGGTTCATATATTAAATCATAGGCACTTAATTTTACCGACCACTTAGCCATTCTACCCGACATCTCCGGTTTCCTAAGCACATTCTTAACAGGATAATTAGTTTTAACATGAATCCTATGTGTTTCAAAATAATGTCTAAGCTTTGTTGATGCCATTACTAGAGCCAATATTAGCTTTTCTAGGTGAGAATATCTAGTTTCAGCATTTAACAAACTTTTGCTAACATAATAAACAGGATACTGCTGACCTTCATGATCCTTTACGAGTACTGCACTTACTGCATTCCCTGATACTGCAAGATACAGGGATAATGGTTCGCCATCTTCAGGCTTCATCAATAGAGGCGCGGTTGAGAGATACTGCTTCAAATCCTGTAGGGCTGCTTCATGCTTCTCGCCCCATTCAAATTTCTTATTCTTTTTCAGGATATCATAGAATTCTTTACACTTTTCCGAGGATCTTGAAATAAACCTATTCAAGGCTGCCACTCGTCCCGTTAGCCGCTGAACATCCTTCATATTCGAGGGTGACTTTATATTTAAGATAGCTTTAATCTGCTCCGGGCTCGCCTCTATCCCTCTTTTTGTCACCATGTATCCAAGAAACTTTCCTGCCCCTACTCCGAAATGGCATTTAGCAGGATTCAGCTTCATGTTGTATTGATCCAGGATATCAAACGCTCCCTTGATATCCTGGAGGTGATCCTCGGCCTTTTTAGATTTCACCAGCATATCATCGATATACACTTCCATGGTGTCCCCCAGTTTGTCTTTGAACATCATGTTCACCAATCTCTGGTACGTGGCACCTGCATTTTTTAAACCAAAGGGCATAGCAGTATAACAGTAAATACCTGTTGGTGTCATGAAAACAGTATCCTCCTGGTCTGAAGGTTCCATTTGAATCTGCTGGAATCCTGAGGATGCATCCATGAAGGTTAACATTTCATGGCCGGCAGTGGCATCCACCATCGAGTCTATATGAGGTAGAGGGAATGGGTCTTTTGGACAAGCTTTGTTCAGGTCTGTGTAGTCTACACAAACTCTCCACTTCCCATTCTTCTTTTGAACCACTACCACATTTGCTAGCCATCTAGGGAATTTGACTTCTCTAATCATTCTAGACTTCAATAATCTTTCAACTTCCTCTTGGATAATTGCATTCCGTTCAGGGGCGAATTTCCTTCTCTTTTGTTGTATAGGCTTGTATGACCTGTCAATTCCAAGCTTGTGAGTAATAATGTCTTTTGATATACCTGTCATATCCTCATGCTTCCATGCGAAAGTAGACATCCTGCATTTCAGAAAGTTAGTTAATTGTTCTTCAATATCCTGAGGGATATTGGTTCCTATGAGCACCGAGATATCAGGATTATCCTGGTCCAGGATAACTTTTTTCACATCCTGCTCTGAAGTCTCCACGATATCCTGGGCCCGCATCTTTAAATGCTATGCTGGACTTGGTTTGGCCGAGGATTTCATTGAGGATGAGTAACATTCTTTCGCTTCTTGCTGATCACTATCGATTTTGACAACTCCCCAAGGGGTAGGAATCTTAATGCATTGGTGGTATGTTGATGGAACGGCCTTCATATCATGAATCCACGGTCTTCCGAGGATGATGTTATAGCAGGATAGAGAATCCATCACACAGAAACGTTGCATCTTATGACTCCTTCGACATATACGGGCAGCTTTATCTCTCCCACTGTGTTCCTAACTTCTCCACTGAAACCAACGAGCACAGTAGACTTCGAAGTGATATCCATCGGAGACACATTCATTCTCTTCAAAGTCTCCAGTTGGATTATGTTGACGGAACTGCCATTGTCAACCAGTATCCTGAGTACAAAATGGTTAGCCACATATAATGTTATTACCAGAGCATCATGGTGAGGATCCTGGACAGTATCCTTGTCATCAGCGTCAAACGTGATCATTTTGTCGGTTGTGAGGGTAGTCATCTTGACAGGTTTGTCTCCCCTCTCAGCCTTAGCTTCTTTTGCATGTCTCTTCGCTGCCGAATACGAAGTCCCACAAATATCTGATCCTCCCGAAATAAAGTTGATTATCTTGGCATCCGGGGAGGTGAGGCTGCTCGTTCAGGATCCTTTTCAGTATCCTGTCCTTTATTCTTTTTTCTTCCCAAGAGATCTTTTAGATATCCTTCGCTCAGAAGATAACTTATTTCCTTCCTCAAAGCAATGCAATCCTCCGTAATATGTCCGAAATCCTCATGGAAGGCACACCATTTGGATTTATCCTTCCACTCAGCTTTTTGTTGATTCTTCCGAGGCCACCTGGCTTTATCTCCCAGACCCTGCATAGCATACATTAGTTCAGGTATATTAACAGAAAAACAATATTCAGATAATTCAGGATATTCTTCAGGATCCTCGTCTTCAACAGCATTCACTCTCTTGTTATCATTTCTGCCATATGGCTTGGAGCGATATGGCTTATATGAGGATTCTGATTTCCTGTTAGTCGATTCGTATGTTGAGGATGCATTCATCTTTTCCTGCATTTTCTTGTCATCCTCCAATCGAATGTATCTCAGAGCCCTGTTACAAGCTTCGTCAAGATTCCTGCAGGGATTCATTACAAGATCCTGATAAAACTGAGAGTCCTTTTGCAATCCTGTAGGATCGAATGCTGACCCAAACGAGTCGTTCAGAGGTTAACTCTTGCGTTTCAGATGCGGAATAATAAGAAATGCAAGTAGATATAGCTTGTTCTTCCTCCTAATTGCTTGTTGTATTGATTAGAAACGTTTTACAGCTCAAACGTCACACCGGCAGAGCTTCGGCGTGGAATACAATCAATCACTCTACTGGTTCGCTCTTGACACACCTATATATAGTGCTCTGGGTCCGCTCATGTGGACATGTCCATATGAGCGGTCCACACCCTACCACATAAGCGGCCCACATGACAAATAAGCGGTCCATGACTACTATGACCCTATGAGCGACCCAGACTCCTAAAACCTATACAGACTCCCGTTTTCTCGTATTTCGAGCCCTATGCTATACAATACAATGTAAGACTTGATCCTAGACACTTAGACGGAATCAACAGATGTAGTGCACCAACAGACTCCCCCTCAGATGTTGATGAAGTCGCCAACACACCTTTACTTCAAAGTTGTGTCTACACATCTTCAAGCTGGATCAATCTCTGGGCTTTTTCTTCTTTCAATCTACAGACTCCCCCTCTCGATTTACTGGCATTTTTTTGTTCTTCAGTAACATCTTCAGGATCTTTGTCTGGCTTTCAAACACTCTAATTCTCTTGATCAGATCTCTTGATTCCTTAAGTTCATCAGCATCAACAGTTGACATGATCTTTAGAATCATAATCGATCAACCTGACTCTCCTCTAATCTTTAGAAACCAAAACCTGATTACCTACATAATCTTAACCTAGAAATAAATTTTCTAATTTTATCATCTATCAAATACCTATGCACCAACATATTACTCCCCTCAAAATACTCTATGATGAACCACTTGAAGAAGGTTAGATTTATACAAACATTTAGATTTTTACAAACACTCCCCCTCAAATTCTGCTCATCATGTTTAGCACTTGGAATTTTGAAAATCAGTTTTCCAACGTCAGTTGTCGAAAATCTTTTTGACTTTTTCAAAAAATTATGCTAAAACACACACAAAATGTTTTTGGATTTTCTGAGAGATAATATCTGACACCACTTGAAAAACAAACAGAAATAAAATTTTTACAGACAATATTTTTGTGAGTTCGTGCAAGAGGATCATATCAGTTAATAAGACAAATCACCAACACCGTTAAGCTTGATTTCATATTAAACTTTAAACAATTTACCTAGATTGTCAGTATGTTTGTCCTCTTAAATTTTCAACACAAATTTCAATCGATTCGAGATACGATATAAATGTTTTAGAGACTTAAACTTAATTGTGTATCACTCCACTTGAATATACTCCTGTATCCAGATCCCAAATATTCAGCCTTACAGGTGAGTATACCACAGCTGGTATCTGTAAAGGGGTTAAATGCGAAACTGTGAGAGCTCAGGTCAGAACTTCCGTTCAGCAGAGAGATGACGGCTCGACTTTTGGTGGGTCCCCTTTAGAGGATCTTTTTGCATTTCAACAGCAGCGACTATCAATTTTATTGTTTCATCAGCATGCTGAGGGAGAAGCTTATGTTTCAAAGCTTTAGCAGAAAGTATTATCCGGGGACTAGGTCAGTACTTCCATAGAGCAGAAGTCCCGGGATAATGCCCCAGATATCACTGAGTATAAAGACCTAGTATCTCAGAATATGGGACCTTTCAAACAAGATGTCGGGGGTTACCCATATATTCAAGAATAGTTACCCACGAATCAAGCAAGTTTGAATTTAGGTTTATATCTCGTTTCAATTTACTAAATGTGCGAAAATCTACTGACATATCAGCAGTAAGATTGTTTAACACTTTTTAACTTTACATTTCTTTAGCGTGCCGTGATAGTCCACTGATGTACTATCATTTCCTCTTTTTCGCAACAAAACTCATTTTAGAATTTTATCATGTTTTTGGCTTTTTCAAAATTTCAAATGTTTTTGGATTTTCAGAAATTTCCCTACTCCCCCTAAAATGCAAACACATTTTAAAGAAAATTTGAAAACTTCAAGACTCTTGACCTACTAGAAACATAAAATGCAAAAACAAAACTGTACAGAAACTTGACAACTGACACTGAAACACATCAAATCGCCATTCACTCGGCATAAACAATCTGAACTCCCCCTATCACAAATCATTTTCTCATTTAGATTTCAAAACACTTAAGTTTGTTTTAATCAAAATGACTTTTCCGGAAAATAAATTTGTGTTGATAACAACCACTTGTAGGAGTATCAATTTTAAGAACGGGGATGTGGTTCATCATCTTGTCTATCTTTTGCCATGAATAGTAAATCAAGTACAATTTAATGTCCCTGATTTACCATTTGCATTTAATAGCCTCCTGTACCACTTGTAAATGTAATCACTTCAAAGTATCCAAGCATCTCAAAAATTAACCACAATTACCACTTGTGGGATCAAGATTACCACTTGTAGATACTCAAAAACTACCAATTGTAGGAATATTACATCTACATCACCATTTTACCAATCAAAGTGCCGATTCCTGCTTCGCAATTAACCACCTGGAAGCTCCGGCGTAGTCCTTTCACCTGTAAAAACATTTAAACATTAATCACAAACATTCAAACTTCTCAAATACTAGAAAGATGCCGATTCCTAATCCACGATATAAACTTGGGATCTCCGGCATAGTCCTTTGACTATTCTGGGAAACAAACTTCCCTCCAAGTCTTCTCAGACTTGAGAACTTTCAACTCTTCAGCAGTAGGGTTGTATGTCGCCTTTTTAGTTGCGTAAAAATCTTTTACCCCTTTAGCTTTCCCACTCAACATTTTCCCAAATATCTTCTTAACATTCCCGTTGAATGTTTTCTCGACATCAAATTCCTTTTCTTCATTATAAAATTGGTTTGAAATTTCAATTTTACCAATTTTCTTTTTAACCTCTTCAAACTTCAGTGATGGAAAAACATCCTCATTCACTGGAATTTTCTTCACAACTTGTGGCTCTTCTGGCTTTGTGGAACCAGATTCATCGCCGACTTTTTCTTCTACCTTTTTAGCAACCCACACTTGGTTGTCATTTCCTTTTCTTTTGTAAAATTTTGTCTTCTTCGAACATTCTCCAACCTCATTTTTCGAATTTTTAAAAATTTTGGATTTCTCATATTTTTCAACAACTTTTTCTTTCAACTTCTTAGAAACTCCCTGTTGTGCTTTGATATCTTTCTGACAATTCGATGCAATGTGACCAGCTTCATTGCATTTCAAACAGGTTTGAGTATTTCTCGGATGAAATACTCCAGTTCCATTCTTTCTCCTCTCAGCAAGAAACTCTTTGTTAGTCTGTTTCCAAAATGGTTTCTGCTGTTCATCTTCCGAGCTTCCACCTGACAAAAATTCAGATTTTGTTTTAGAATTTTTCATATTTTTATCATTTTCTGGTGGAATATAACCAAGACCTTTCTTTTTATAGCTACGATTTTGGTTAGGTTTCTTTTGAAAACCAGGACCAGAATTGTAACCTTTTTTCTTGTTTAGACGTTGTTGAACTCTAGAAGTATATTTTTTAGGTTTATCACAACTTTTCAAAACTTTTAATTCAGGAATATTAACCTCTATTGTTGATGCACTTGTGTCTGTACTTTGTCTGTATTCGGTCTATATGTAAACGATGTCCTTGTCAGTCTTGTAAGTTGACCACGTCAACCGTCCTCCTGGTTTGACTTAGCCCAACAGTTAGAAATATGTTTGTGAAGTGTCTGAGTCGAAGGATGAGCAATCGAAGGATTATGTCTATCCTTCGATTGGCTCGAAAGATAAACCACGAAGGATACTGATGGACTTCGAAGGATATGCTATCCTTCGAAGTATATATGGATCCTTCGATGGCCATTGTGGTCGACAGATGGTCCTTCGGACAATCTGTCTAATCCTTCACCAGACCTGCTGTGTATGGGTATAAATACCCATGAAGTGTGTTGTTTCAAAGAGACTTGAGAGACTTGTTAGATAGATGCACACATAGAGAGAGTTTGAGAGCATTTTATCAAAACACACACACACACACTAGAGAGTTTGCAAGTTAGATTTGTAAACATTGAGCTTGTAACCGGAACCTTCATTCGTATTAATACAGTGGTGTTAATCGGTGAATCCTTGTGTGTTTGTGTTTATACTTGTCTCATCCCGGTTTGCTTGCTAGCTTGGATTCCGCACTCGCTAGTGGGTTTGTATAACAAGGTTTAGGTTCGTCATCCTCCGAAGAGGGACCTACAAGTGGTATCAGAGCTAAGGCTCTTTACCTTGTTTAAAACCGGGTTTTTGTTCAAGTCTTGGGTTAGTTTTCGTCAGATCTGGAAAACTTACAGTCGCCGTGTTCTTGTTGTGTTCTTGATGTTCGTGACAGATCTTCATATTTCGAAAGATCATTTAAGATTTCGATAGACCATCCAGTATTTCGAAGGATCACCTTTTTCTCCTAACTGACTTCGAAAGATCAAGTAAAATTTCGAAAGGTCATCTTGATATTCTTGAAAGATCAGCCTCAACTTCGAAAGATCAAGATCAATTTAATTTCGAAAGGTCAACTTGATTTCGAAGGGTCAACTTTTCATTCAACTTCGAAAGATCAAGATCAGTTTAATTTCGAAAGGTCAACTTGATTTCGAAGGGTCAACTTTTCAGTCAACTTCGAAAGATCAAGATTACTTTATTTCGAAAGACAGCATTATCCAGGCTTGTTGTGTATCAAAGGATCATCATACTAATCGAAAGATCAGTTTTTTCAAAGAATTGAAAGTCGGCTGGATCGGTTTGACTGGTGGTTGCTGGTCATTGATCATTGACCCAATCACATTAAAAGCACCGCCCAAAGCACTGCCTTTTGTTGGTTGTTGATCACCGTCCAAGTGCAACAATTAAATAATTGTGTTTCAGTTAAAACAGGTAACCAGCTCATGTGCTTAAATTAAATGGAGGTGTTCAAGGCCCAATGCACCGCCCAAGACATCCAATAAATTTGGTTGTTTGTTGTTGATGTTCTCGGCCCAAGGCACCGTCCCACTAAAGTTTTTTTATCAGCCCATGTGCACCGCCATTTCATAAAAAGGGATCTACAAGTGACCGCCCCAATAGACCAATACCTGTGTTGTTTGTTGTCTTTGTTCTCGGCCCAAGGCATCCCACAAGAAAATAAATAATCTCCATCAAAGTCAACGAAAGATCATTGTGTTTCAGATTCCACATTCCAAGAAAATAAAAGGATCTGATATTAAATTCGAAGGATCAGATATTAATATCAAAGGATCTTGTTGATTATTGTGCACCGCCAAGTGACAAATAATTTTTGTTGTTTGTCTTCATTGTTAAAACCGGCCAACAGCCCATGTGCTTCAATTGAAATCATTGTTTCTCTTTCAAAAGCACCGTCATTTTGTTTTTTTATTGTGCACGGCCCACGTTTAGAAAATCACCAAAGCCCAAGATCTGCTAATCATTTTTATTTTCGTTTGTATCAACTTACGAAAGATCATCTTTCGAGACCGGTTGGGTGTTTGTCTTTCGTGTAATCCTTCGGTTGATCCTTCGATAATTTGATCCTTCGTCGATCTGATATAGAATTTAGTTTTCTTATCAAAGATGAATCAGAGTTGGTGGGGAACTCCAGCTCCAGACAGTCAATGGGATCCATCCGCGTGGACTACAACATCCTTGGCTCCACAATCATCTGATACGCAATCATCTGCTTCTCAATCTGCAACAGATTTCAAGACTGCTTGGATGCAGGCTATTGCCCCACCTTCAGTTACCATGATATCTGCAAATCAGTGGGCATCAGTTACCAATCAAAGGCAAAGTGAACCGAAAATAACAACAGATTGTTTTGGCAATCCAATACAAGTTCCTGTAAAGCCGGCTCCAACCACAGACTTGTATGGAAATCCATTACCCCCAGTTGGTTTACAACACCATCGTTCTACTGTAGAACCATCATCTCTTGATTCAAAGAACAGTAGTCAGACAAAATCGGCGTTGTATGCTGAAATTGTCAAAGATGCAAGCAATGGTGAATCCTTGGGAAATGATGACAGTTCTGAACATGACAGAAGTTCAGATGAAGATGTCTCAACTTCAGTTGAGGGTGATACAACTTCAAGTTCAAGTTCGAGCGAGGATGGATCTAAATGTGAATCATCAAGGGAGGTTATTAATTCTGATGCAGAAAGGCCAACACCTGAGAGTGATTCCAGTCAGGTATGTGATTCTAAACCTGATTCTATTTCTGCTGTTGTTGAATGTGCTAAATGTCTAGAATATGCAGAAAAGGAAAGTCTTTTTGACATCACACACAAACACAATCAAGAATTGATTGTTGATCTGTCTAAAGCAACTGAGGCTAACTTGTTTTTAACCAGAAATGAAAAGGAATTTAAAGAAACAATTGCGTCATTAAAATATGATGTTTCTGAATTACAAAAGGCTGTTTTGCGGAAACAACATGCTAATAATAATCTTATTGACACAATTGAAAAACAAATGGTAGAGTTAGCAACAGCTCGATGTGAATGTGAGACAATCAAGCAGAAATTGGAAAGCTATTCCAATTCCCGCTTTGTATTGGATCACATCATTGATGTTCAAAGGAAAAAGGGGGATACCAAATGTATTGGTTACAAATCATGTCCTCCCCCAATGAATCACAATTATTCCAAATTGCCTAATGACGAGGATATGCCCCGTTTTGAACCTACTGTGCCACTCGGTCCAGATGACTTTGCAGCAGGCCTCGGGTTCACAACTGGTACATCATCCTCGGGGCAATCAGAATCTGAGAACGTGACAGATACATCGTGTGTTAAGGAACAGAGTCCTCCCATTATTGAGGATGCTGATTCTTCGGACGATGAATCTGAAGAAATTGTGAAGCAACAGTCTGACTCGGTTACAACAGATATTCCTATCGAGAATCACATTCTGTGTGATCCACCAGTGAAATCGAGTAAGACTGAAAAGTCAAAGGCAATGGAATCCCTTGTAGTTAGCCCTGAAGGGAATAACTTGTTGTATACGCTCAAAGGAGATAGCAAGATCTACTCTGACAAAGATTTTTCAATTAAGAATGTAAATCAAGATTTAATTGAGAAAATTTTTGAAGGACGAACTGATAAGTTTTTGGGAAACAAAGGTAACAAAGTGACGGTCACTCAATGTGAACCAATTCCGTGTGAGCTAATTAGAAAACAATACGGAAACCAAAAACTGCCAGTTGAGCGAAAACAACAAGTGAATTCTGGAAAGGGTAAGGGCCAGGTACAAGAAAAGAGGGCTCAAAACAAGAATGCTCAAGCACCAAAGGCTCAGCAGCCTAAGACTGAACAACCAAGGGTTCAACAACCTAAAGTTGAGCAGTCTAAGGCTCCTCAACCTAAGGCTGCACAACCTAAAATTCAACAATCTAAGGTTGAGCAACCTAAGGTTCAAAGGGTGCAAAACAAAAGAGCTCCAGCTAAGAAAAGAGAATAGAAAGTGAACTTTGTTGGATCAAAGGGTACGGACAAACTTGAAACATTTCAAAATAAATCTAACATTGATTTTGTAAAACAAGTTAGAATTTTAAAACGAAATGATCAGAACAATTATACCCAACACACAAATGGATGTGACTTAGGTCCAAGCACATCTAGATCACAAAGTTCAGTGTCTGGTTCTCCCCGTCTCGTCATCAACATGTTTCTCCGAGGCTTGTAGAGCGGAGAATGTGTTTTGAATGTGGTACAATTGGACATATAATTCGAAATTGTCCATATCTTCATAAGTTGAAAGCAAAGGTTGATGATCCCCGTGAACAAAATCATGCCGCCCAAGAGAATAGAAAAGGCAAACAGGGCGAAAACAAGAAAAAGGATCGGAAGATAAACTTCGTGAAATCAAGAGGGACTGATAAAATTGATACTTTCAAAAACAAATCCAACAAGGATTCTGTTAAACAAAGTAAAATTTTGAAAAGAAACAGTCAAAACAACTATACACAACACACAAACGGTTGTGATGTAGGACCAAGTACCTTAAGATCACGAAGTTCATCATCCAGCTATTACAATTATGATACTCCGAGTTTTGTTGAGCGGAGATCATGCTTTGAATGCTGTGAGTATGGACACATCATTAAGAATTGTCCATATCTCACCAAGAGAAAGTCAAAAATTGATGCCCCCCATGGTAACAATTACCATAAAAGATCTGTTTCACCAAAACAGGACCCTCGTCTTGTTAAACAACGAGAAAAGAAACAGAAAAAGAAACAAAGAAAAGAAGTTGAAAAGGCTTTGAAACCGGAGGTTATCCAAACAAAATCTATTAAATCAGATGTTAAACATGAAAAACAGAAAGAGATTTGGATACCAAAACCGGTAACTGTTTCAGGGGGAGCTACATCAATTCCGAATCATCGGGAAATGGATGTTACAATTCTCGATGATGACGGACGACCCAAGTCTGTGAAGGCTTGGGTCCCCATCTCCAACTAATCTCTGAATGAGTGTGCAGGATGTTCCAGGAGGAACTATTGATAGTTTTAGGATTGTTGATAGTGGAGCGTCCATGCACAAGATTGGCGACATATTACTCCGAAATATTGTTATATCTAGGAGAATGTTGTTGCCATTGATGGAGAGAGAGAGGAAAGAAGATGGGAAAGAAGAAGAACGTGGTTGAATGAAGTTGCAAAATTCGACCAGATGAAGAACGCGCCAAAAATTGGTTGCTATGGTTTTTAATCGGGTTCTCAGGAAAGAATACAATGAATGATGTGCAGATGCCGTGGTGTAGATTGAACATCCGCACACCGCTTCTGAAAGAGAAAGACAAAGACCTTTTGCTGGTGCAATGTGGAAGACCAGCCGGAACCAAAGGTTTTTGATCGTGTTGCTGTGAAGAGATTTTTCAGTATCTACAAAATCGACTTTGAAGTCCACATCCAGTGGATGTCCAGTTTGGGAGAGTGCTCAGATTTCTTGCAATGCACGAAGCAGTTGCAGTATACGGTTCTTAAATTTCTAATTTCTCCTATACTTGTTGATTTTTAGGCTTCTATATGAATCTCGTACAGCACTCTTTGGCCTGACACGTTGATCTCGAATATCACCTCACACGTGATTGTTTCTTTATGAAACTCGTCAATGTTGTTATGGTCTGCACCGCTTACCGACGTGCCAACTGATTTTCCCAAAATTCGATAAATCTTTTCTGATAAAAACTTAATTTGGGTAACCGGCATTAAGGTCAAGCAAGAGCAAAACCATCATCGGAAAATCATTTTTGTAAATACCTTTGTGTTTTTAAATTTGTCTTAGTTTCTTGATTTTAGGGGGAGTAAATCCAAAAATATGAAAATCCCAAAACATCGAAAAAGTTCAAAAACTCAAAAACAATAGAAAATCAAAAATGAGTTTCCTGGCGAGCAAAAGAGAAAATGATAGTACATCAGTGGTCTATCCAAGCCTCTTTAAACCCTAAATGAAAAACGATAAGCAGCTCTATATAAGATGTATCGGTAGGCTCACAATCATTTTAAAGTGTGCAGGGTGATATAAATCTTAAACCGACTGAAGACCAGGTGGGAACCATTCATTGGCATATGGTCTTAGTACCGAAATTTCGTTTGAGAGATTGCCGAGGTTCTGAGATATTCGGTCTTTATGCTGCTTATCATCTGGGTATCATGGTTGCTTCTATAAATAGACTAAGTCTAAGATCTTCCATGATACTATACATACGTGTACATATTGCATACTGCATTCGACCTCAATAAGTGATAAACAATCACATGTTCATATCAAATAAGTGATAAAATAGCACATTATCCGGGAGTCAAGTTCGTCTCTCTGCTGTACGGAAGTACTGACCTGTTCACGGACTTGCTCCTGTGCCCTCATGCATATGAAAATCAAGTTCCTCATCAATAAGTGATTATATCACAAAGGACTTGTTTTCAAATCAAAATAAGTGAGAATCTCACATCAATATACGGTCAAACAGATGATAATCGGTATACTCACCGGTAAGATGAACTCTCGTGCATACCTTGATACGGGAATGTGTCGTGATGTGGATGAACACCGGTCGGTAAGTATAAATTATACCTTAACGTATCTCCTAAACACGATTACATCTGATAAGTTGAGCTTAAGTGGACAACAATACCGATAATTGTTATAGAATGCTTATCTTAATGTTAACTAACTGAACAACAAGAGCGTTTTGGCATGACCGTTCACTGATATGATTCTCTTACCCTCGAAACTCGCAAAAAGAATGTATGTATATATTTATTTACTGCTTTCAGTATTTACAGTTAGAAAAGTCAAAAATACCAAAAAGATTTTAGGTGTGTTTTTATATAAACTTTATAAAAGCCAAAAATATTTTATTTCAAATTTATTTTCGATCGTACGATGTTGGAACTCGAGTCTTCGTTGCCTTAAACCTGAACGAAAACCGAAATGACTAAATCTTCATAAACGGTCGAAATTTGCATGTTTTGAAAGTTGAAATCTGAAATTGATAAATTTGAAAAACTTTCAAACTGTCGGACGGTGTTTGATTGTGACATGGTCATCCGTGTGTCACTTGTTTATGATTAACTATATTCCAAGCAGTTGTTCTCATTACGCGTTTAGTTTTTTTGCATGTGCAGATTCTAAAGGCTAGGAGAGCATGGTCGATGACAAAGCTTTGGAATGAAGACACGACATGAAGGCACTCAAATGATGAAGATAATCGAGTTGCCGCTGACCATCGTCAACACCACAAGGATCTCACTTCATAAAGATAAAGTATTTCATGAGCATAATTCAAGGGGGAGCTTATGTTAAGGGGGAGTTTGTTAACACACTTCCTACATGATACGGGTAGTTTGTTGATACACTCTCTGCTTTCAATACGTGAAGACTTTGAAGATCCTCCGACATTGAAGACTTGAAAGGACATCAGAGTTTTGAGAACTCGAAGACCAAAGACCATCGAAGTTCGAGACGAGTCTACAACTATAGAAGATAAAGACAAAGCTACAGCCAAGGGGGAGTTTGTTGATGCACTTGTGTCTGTACTTTGTCTGTATTCGGTCTATATGTAAACGATGTCCTTGTCAGTCTTGTAAGTTGACCACGTCAACCGTCCTCCTGGTTTGACTTGGCCCAACAGTTAGAAATATGTTTGTGAAGTGTCTGAGTCGAAGGATGAGCAATCGAAGGATTATGTCTATCCTTCGATTGGCTCGAAAGATAAACCACGAAGGATACTGATGGACTTCGAAGGATATGCTATCCTTCGAAGTATATATGGATCCTTCGATGGCCATTGTGGTCGACAGATGGTCCTTCGGACAATCTGTCTAATCCTTCACCAGACCTGCTGTGTATGGGTATAAATACCCATGAAGTGTGTTGTTTCAAAGAGACTTGAGAGACTTGTTAGATAGATGCACACATAGAGAGAGTTTGAGAGCATTCTATCAAAACACACACACACACACTAGAGAGTTTGCAAGTTAGATTTGTAAACATTGAGCTTGTAACCGGAACCTTCATTCGTATTAATACAGTGGTGTTAATCGGTGAATCCTTGTGTGTTTGTGTTTATACTTGTCTCATCCCGGTTTGCTTGCTAGCTTGGATTCCGCACTCGCTAGTGGGTTTGTATAACAAGGTTTAGGTTCGTCATCCTCCGAAGAGGGACCTACATCTATTAGTTTAAACGTTTTGTTGATTAATTCTGTTTTGATACTCATTATCGGAAACTCTTTGTTGTAATATAATTTGTTAGAACCATTCAAAGTATATACTACTTCGAATGTTTCATCATTCAAATCTGCCTTTGATAACAAAAATTCTTTACTATAAGACCGTTTAACCGACGAATTTTGATTGTTGACTGACGACTTTGGCTTTTCAGACTCAGATTTTGACTCTGTCTCCTCATCAGTATCCAACACCTGATCGACCACCTTTTTGATTATTTCAGACTCATGATCAGTATCGGATGAGGTAAACGTCACATCAATGTTTTCTGGTAAGATGTCATTTGTGTCGGTTTTAAGCTTTATATTGACTGCTTTTGCAAGTTGCTCCTCATTTGGTTTCCTAGGTGAATACCCATCCCAAATTGGAGGTGGACACTTGTTATAGCTAACAGTAGTTTTCTTACCACAGTCTTTCTTTTCTTTCGGCTTCTCGTCTTGAAAAACTTCCATACCTGCAACAGTTGGATAAACACGATCAATAAGATAATCAGAGGTAGAATAGCTCAACAATAACCTCCTAATCCTCTCATTTTCAATCTTTTCAGTTTCCAACTCTTGCTTCCATTTGGCACTTTCTTCAATGTAGAAATTTATAGCTTTTTGCTTCGACATTAAAGTTGCATTCATCATCGTCAGCGCACCAGTTACTGTTTTGTTTAAGACATCGTATGATTCTTTTACGTAGTTTAGATTGAACAATAACTGCTCTTTCTTCTTTTCGTACTCAGCTATGATGTCGTCTTTTGCTGCACACTCTTTGCACGCTTCCAAACACTTTTCACAAGGTTTGACGACTTCAATAATTTTTTCAACTTCGACTGTTTTAATAACTTCAACCACTTTTTCTACTTCAATCACCTTTTCTACTTCTTTCACAACCTCACTAATTTTCTCAGCAACATTTTCAGCATTCTGAACATCACCTTCAGATTTAGATTGTTGTTCTTTAGCAGCTTGTTTCTCTTTCAGTTTCTCCATTCTTTCTGCAAAATAAAAATGAAAACTTTCAGGAGACATATGAGATTTTGCAATATTTATATGTTTCTCTTCCTCATCATCACTGCTACTATGATCTGGTGATTGATCAAATTGAACTGATTTTTCAGAATCAGCATCAGAAACACTAGAATCAGATGGTGTTTTATCAAATACAACATCCTGTTCTTGAACAGTTTCATCTTGTACAATTTCATCTGAACTATCTGAAACATCCCCAGAGTGTTCTGAAAGTCTATCAGTACTATCTGAACTTTCATCAGATGACACAGATTTTTCATCTCCACATGACACATTCTCTCCAATAGATCTCATCCAAGTAGCAAACAAATTTGGCTCTCGGACAATCTTGGCAATGAAAGCTTTAAAACCTCCCTTTTCATCCACGAACATATCCCAACTGAAACCTTCTGGTAGTTTCTCATCATCTTGATCGATAACTCGTTCTGATGTGGCTTCAGATGATATGTAATCACTCCAGCTGAAATCTACAACACATGCTCTTTTGGAGTCTTCAATCTTTCTCCCATGAGCTGTCTGCAGTTCTTGGGATTGACCAACTTGTTGATAGATAGCTTTGCGGTAGTAATCATCTTTCCCGAATGGATTCTGTGCTCCGCTAGCTTCTCTTCCTTTGCACTCCCGCTTGAAATGGCCTTTTTCCCTGCATCGAAAACAAGTAACTTTAGATTTATCAAAACCTAAAGTTGAAACATGAGCATCTAAAAAATCATTTCTCCCGGTAATGGTTTTGAATTTCTCAGCCCGACGAAGAACACTCGCAAGACACCATTTGATATCCATAAGTTACATTTCCTCAGCATCTATTTGATCGTAATCCTCTTTGGTGAGCATAGGATTTCCGATCCGACCAGCAACTAGACCTTCATAGGATAACAGAACTGAACCCAGAAGTGCCATATGATCTTTAGCAGTGTCTTCGGAGAAGCTTTGACCTTCTGGAAGGTTGAGAGCTATATTGCATTGAATCACATATCCGTTTCCAGTTTTTGTACTCTGAGACTGAAAACTAGTGTTAGTCTCTTTTGGATTTACACTCGGAAATGATGAAAACCCGCTGCTGCTCTTGTTTGAACCCTGATCAACTTTTTCTGATGAATCTCCAGCACTGAAAGCGGTTTGAATCTTTGGACTTCTTTCAGCTTCAGAAACTGGAATACTACCTTTATAGTACATTTTAACATCCTGTTGACCACTCGGGTTATTCATCCTCGCGATCTTTTGTTGCTCAAGATCCTGACTCTCAATTTTCTCAATAAACTGACCAATTGTTAGTTTGTCATAAACACCCGTGTTTTTCAGTATCATCAAATACGTTCCCCACTCTTTCTGAGGTAACGCATCAGCCAATTTATCAACCCATTCCTCACGACCTTTTTCAACTCCCAACATCGATAACGATCGCACTAAGTGGCAGTATCTCTCGATTAGCTTTTTAGTATCCTCTCCCGGCAAACTACTAAACAAATCAAATTCCTTTTTAAGCAATGCCTTCTTGCTTTTGATCATACTTTCACTGCCCTCGAATTTTACTTTAAGAGCATCCCAAATTGATTTTGCAGTTTTGTCGTGTTGTAGCAGAATGAATATATCTTCTTTAATAGCCTGCTGTAACAAACTGATCATCATTTTCTCTGCTCTGTACATTGCACGTTCTTGTTCTGAGAATTCAGATATCTGTTTAATAACTTGCAACTCTGTTCGAGGCAATGTGTACTTTTCCAATATGCATTCCCACGATCTGAGATGATTTGCCTGAACCCAGTTTTCAAAGCGATCCTTCCACCCATAATACTCCTCAATGCTCATCAATTTCAGGGGTTTTTGAGTTGTTCCCGTCTCATTTTCTAAGTTCATTGCTTGAGCAATTGCGGCTGGAGTAGTCGATGTAGCAAAGGCGTTGTAAAACTCAGAATTCATGATGACTTAGCACGATTTTCAAGGCAACTGACAGAAAAGCGATTCACCACTGAACAGATAAGCGAACCAAGTATAATCCAAATAAGCGATTCTGAATGAATATATAAGCGATCCAGAAAATGCTTGGAGCGATCCAAAGATTGTTCTAAGAGCGGTCCAGAAAGTAACTTTCGAGCGGTCCAGAGATGTTCTAAGAGCGGTCCAGAAAGGAACAAATGAGCGATCCAGAAATATGCACACGAGCGGTCCAGACACTAATTTGGAGCGAACCAGACTCAAAACTGTACGAATGAGCGGTCCAAAACAGTGAATTACGAGCGGTTCATAATGACGTCATTTGAGCGATCCATATTCCGAACATGATTTGGTCCATAAAAACTTTGAATTTTGACTTCAAACTTTCCAGGATTTATCTAGACACTATTGCACACAATCTGTGAGAAATTGAATGAATTTCAACCGTGAAATCTCCCCGAATCAGAAAAAGAAGGTGTAGAAGTGAGAAGAAATGATGAAAAACAGCTACAATCTGCAGAAAACCTCCTCCAAAGCTCTGATACCAATTGTAGGATCGAATGCTGACCCAAACGAGTTGTTCAGAGGTTAACTCTTGCGTTTCAGATGCGGAATAATAAGAAATGCAAGTAGATATAGCTTGTTCTTCCTCCTAATTGCTTGTTGTATTGATTAGAAACGTTTTACAGCTCAAACGTCACACCGGCAGAGCTTCGGCGTGGAATACAATCAATCACTCTACTGGTTCGCTCGTGACACACCTATATATAGTGCTCTGGGTCCGCTCATGTGGACATGTCCATATGAGCGGTCCACACCCTACCACATAAGCGGCCCACATGACAAATAAGCGGTCCATGACTACTATGACCCTATGAGCGACCCAGACTCCTAAAACCTATACAGACTCCCGTTTTCTCGTATTTCGAGCCCTGTGTTATACAATACAATGTAAGACTTGATCCTAGACACTTAGACGGAATCAACAGATGTAGTGCACCAACAAATCCCATCTTAAAGGCTTGCACAGCTGTTGCAACATCAAGATGTGGGATATCCAAGGATTCTCGACTGAATTTGTTCACATAATCCCTCAAGGATTCCTGAGGTCCTTGAGTTATCCTGTAAAGATCACTGGTTAGTTTTTCAAAATTCTGACTGCAAGAAAATTGACTATTAAATAAATTGACTAAGTGGGCAAATGATGTAATCGAATGCGGAGGAACATTTAACAGCCATTTTAAGGCTGATCCTGTCAGAGTAGAACCGAAACCCTTGCACAGGCAAGCTTCCTTGAGATCTGGAGGGATAGGGTTGATCTCCATCCTTCCCCTATACTGGGCAATATGCTCTTCAGGATCCGTGGTACCGTCGTAAAGCTTCATGTTCGGAGTCTGAAATCTTTTTGGGATTTCAGCATCACATATAGGATGCACGAACCGAGATATCCTATGGCTATCCTGGGATACTTCAGGAATTGGCTGCACCACCCCAGGTACACTGGATATCATATCCTTTAACTTCTGAAGCTCCCTGGATAATTCTGACGTTACATCTGTATCCTGCAAAGATCCAACACTGTTAGTGGCAATAGCATTATTATTATTAGATACGTTACCAGTCGGAGGATTCTGCCCATATCCCGAAGCATATCCTACGCTCCTCACGGTCGACATCCTGACCGAGGAGGGTATTTCAGGAGTAGGATTCCGAGGAAGGCTGGGCACAATATTCCCCCTATTATCCTCAGTATACACGGCTGAACTAAAGTTCAAAGCTCTGGGCTGTAATGGAGTGACGATATCCTGAGCAGGTCTGCTCGAGCCGGACTTCAGGAGTTGTATCTCCCTCAACAGCATCTGGTTTGTTTCTTGTTGCTGCCTCATTTGTTCCTGCACACTCCCAAATAAGGTTAGGATTTCATCATTAGAAGCCAAAATCGGAGCAGATCCCTGAACAGTCCGGGTAGGGATAACGTCCTGAGGTTGCGAAGAAGATTGCATCCTTGGAGGAGGTGGTGGAAGCACTGGACCAGTAGTAGCAGAAGTCATAGCAGACACAGTAGAGGAACTCAAGTTTGATCTTGAGGCCATTATGGACAATGTGGCAAAAAGTTTTGAAAACAGAAAACTGATTAGCGATTTGATAATGATTTTTAGTAAAGAGAGCACCACTTGCCCCACGGTGGGCGCCAAATTGTTTTGGTCAAAAATTACCTAAGCAATTTAATGATCAAATTAGTTAAGTGAGGTAGTGTGCTAGAAAGTGTTGTTGAAAATGTGCTTGTTAAGTTGTTTATAAAAAACAGTGTTCGGGATACGGCTCAGGATACCGAGCTGTATTAATGATCAAACAATGAGCAGAAAGTAAAGTAAATGACACGAGATGTACGAGGAAAGCCCTTGATCAATCTAGATTGCCGGCATAAAACCTCGGGAGCTGACAATCGCAGCTGCCTTGTTCTTCTATTGCTTCAAATATCAGGATACAGTGTAGGATGTAGTGTGGATCAACTAAGTGTTACAATGGGATTTGAATACAAGTGTTTGTATGTAGTGGTTGCTAGTAGCTAGAGAGCAAAAGTGTACGGAAGTGATGGTGAAAGAGTGTATGCCTTAAACTGATCCGCCACATCTATTTATAGTAAAGATAAACCAACAAACTATCCTAAACTTGCGGGATCCACCGGATATTCCCTAATTGAACGTTGTAGACCTGGTCTTTCGGGCTCAACGTCTCTTCTTCAACAAATTCATCCGAGTCTTGAGGAGAAGAAGTCCTTTCGACCGTTGGTAAGTCTTAGTCTTCAACCTGCACGTGGTCAATTAACAAATCTCAGGATATTACCCAAGATGTCAGTTATATCCTCTTCCAGCATCCTGGTCACAAGCGAACAAACAAAGGCAGGATATTGGTCAGGATATGTATGCTTAGAAAATGACCCATAACAGTTGGCTCCTCATCAAAATTTTGTGCATTCTTCAAATCTATCGCGATGTTGCAAGAAAACTTCGCATCAGACGATTTGCAGAAGATGAAGATCCACTGTGATAACCACTGTGACTTCCACTACTTGGACTGCTTTGACTTTCTTTGCTTGCTGAAGAAACATTCTCAGCAGAAAATGCAGTTTTTGGATAAGTAGCTTTCGGCATCAAGCTTTTCGGATAGTACAGATCTAGGTTTTGCTGATAAGATGAGTGATTGACTTTGTATGTTTTCTTCAGTTCTAGCTCATGACTTTCAAGTCTCTCAATCACCAAATCTGGAGTCAAATCCTCAGGAGCAATAGTGTTCTTCAACATCAATGCGTAATATCTCCAATCCACTTCATCTGGTAATGAATTGAACAGTTTATCAACTAGTTCTTCATCAGAAAACTTGATTTCATGTCTTGCTAACTCTAGTTTCTTATGACCGAACTTCTCTATCATTTTACAAACCGATTCATTCTTTAGACAACCAAAAAGATCAAATTCTTTTCTAAGAAGCTTTCGTTTGTTCTTTACAATCTCTTTGCTTCCAAGACACTTCTTTTCGAGTTTCTCCCACAAATCTTTAGCATTGGAGTAATCTATCAACGAAATGATGTCTTCCCGCACCGACTGAAACAGTAACGCCACACACTTTTGCTCAGCTACAAATCCTTCAATTTCTTCATCTGATCTCAATGCTTCACCATTCTTCTTTCCATTTGCAGATCCATTCTTCATACTTTTCCAACTTGCAAATGCAAATGCCATCAGCCAGTCTTCGAATTTAGTTGCCCACCTACTATAATCTTCTATAGCCATCAGCTTCGGAGGTTTGTTGAATGTTCCAAAAGCACTTTCAGACTCCCAAGCTTCTTTCTTTCTCTCCTTCGGTGGATCCTCGTTCGTATTGCTCGAAGACGTATCATTATTTCCAGAACTTCCCGTGAATGCATACATGTCGCTGAACGGATTCAAGAAAATATCATCCATCATGAATGTACCTGTAAAATCAGACAACACTTAGAAAAATTTTGATTTTTGAAAATATCAGATTCAAACAGAACCTGTTCAAACGGAATGGTTCAAACGATGTGGTTTCAAACGAACTAGTTACTTTCAAACGGAATGAACTGTTCCGTTTGAAATAACAATAGTTTCAAACGGAAGATATTCAAACAGTATGGTTTCAAGTGAAAGCTTTTCAAACGACCACTTTCAAACGAACACTTTCGAACGACCACTTTCAAACGACTGTGCCTTTTCAAACGGATGACGTCATTTATCTCGAACAGTTTCAAACGGACACGATGATTTCGATTAGTTTTAGGTCGAATTTTAGTTCCAAATTGTCAAGGATTAGTTAATAGTGAATTTCGTTTGATATGTGAATGTTTCAAGCCATTTTAACCGTGACAACTAGTTCAAATCAGAAAAGAAATGTAGAAGTGAGATAATCCGATGATTTAAAGCTGTGTTTGGTATGAACTCCTCGTCCAGAGCTCTGATACCACTTGTTAGACCGTTCCGATGACCTTAAACGTCAGTAGAAGTAGTTCATCTCAATTTACAGAGGCGGAATCAAAGTAAACCAAGTCAAAAACAGCTTATTCCTTTCAATTCTTCTTTCTATTACTGATCGTGAGCTTTTACAATAATTTTAACAGAAATCCGACAGCACCTTCGCTCACACACACAAACATTCGTTGCCGTCCGTTTGAAATGAACAACCCTATTTATAGGACAAGACCCTTTCATTTGAATCATGTTCAAACGACCAGACTTGTTTAAACGGTCAGGATTCAAACGGCTACACATGATTCAAATGGCTAGGATCATTTCAAACGGCCAAGCATTCTAAAACCTATACAAACCCTAACTTAATCATGTTTATGCACCCGTTTAACCTATCTAGACATAAGACTTAATAAGACGTAGTCAGCAGACACTTAGTGCACCAACAGAGTGGAGGCCGACGAGGGGCTGCAGGTGGGTCGGAGAAAGGAGGCAGAGGTGGAGAGGAGAGGCAGAGGTTTTTAGGGTTTTGTTTTTGGATGGAGAAGTGGTGTGAAGAGGTGGGAAGACTTATGACAACCTCTGCGCGAAGAAGAGGTGAGGCAGAGGTTTTTAAGTGAAAACCCTTCTAAAAAACAAACGAGCTGCAGACACCTACCTCTGCGTGTGGTCTGCGTGGGGAAGTGAAAAGTGGTTCTGAAGTACTTTTCTAAGAAAACAAACACCACCTTAGTGTAATTTGAGATTGCGTGTGACATACAAATAAGAGTGCACGCTTATTTGAATGTCATTGGGACTAACAGGGGATCCAAGGGGGCAGCACCCCCTTGGCGGGGGTTTGGGGACAGCGCCCCCGACAGAAGCGGGGTCCAAGGGGCGGCAGCCCCTGGCTGGGGTCGAGCTTAACATCTAGAGTTCGGAACACAACATTAAATTGTCCCAAAGGTATGTGTTTAGATCTGCAAGTTAAGGAAGGTTGAGGTATATCTTCTTAATAGCTCTTTTGAAAAATTGCATTTGCAGGTGCAAGAGTAAAAGAGCTACCTATATGAGCATGAAGTTTAGCTGCTTCAAGAAGCTTGGACTTGGCTTTGATATGCTTATGAAGGATAAGGACATAGGCAAGTAAAAGATAGTGTGAAGTTAGATCTATGTATGTAAACTAATGTGTATATTATCTTAATGTATTCATTATGGATATTAAGGGTTCAATCCAGGTAGTTCTAATTAACCCTGGATTCAAAAATCTCAATATATATTAACGTAGTACATGCACTTATTTTTTCATTTATCTTTTTCATGTGAATTAAAAGTTTAATTAAACTTAATAATGCATGCATGCATTAAAAGAAAGGATAAATCTGATAAAGGAAAAAAAATATCTAAGAAATCAGTTGAACTTAGATTATAAAAGGAAGTTGGTGATAGCTACCAGAATTCGTACGCACATTGCTGCGGGATATGCCGAAAAGGATATTCATCATAAAAACGAATGTTAGTATCGGTTCCAATAATAATGATACTGGTACTAGTGTTGTTCGGTCATTGTGACAGCGGGTGTTCGATCTATATCGGTCCGGTTCCTTATGGTACCGGTATGATACTAGCATTCGGTATAACAACCGAAAGAGATACATAGATCGAAAATTATAAAAACGAATATCGGTTCCGGTTTGGATAATATCGATACCACTACCGATGTTATTCGGACGGAACCGGTGCGTTTCGTCATGACACCGGTTGAAATGTAAAAAAACATTAAAACGAGTACCAGTAGAGGTATGAGGTATGGATGTTTTTCGAACAATATTTGTTTGGTTTGTCACAGTAAAGGACAAAAAATAGTACCCGTTTGTTTTTTAATATAACTTTTATTGAAACGTAGATAATATAAGCAGGTCGTATCAATTAATTATTATGATGGATAACATGTACATTTATGCATGCTTCAATTACTTGTATCTTACTTTTCCCAACTCGGTTTTAGCAAAACATGTGTCGAGAGATAGACAAAAATAAGCACATTGTAATAGAGTACTCGGAATTATATAAAACAACATATTTTAAAAGTTATAAGAGAAAAACAAATACAATATTTTCGGTACTTTTGGTAACATGGTGTTTCAGTTAGATGTACATTAGCGCTTACAACTCAGTTTAACAAAAAGGCTATATGGAGATATAGATAAAAATGAGTATACATACTCAGATTTTTATAAAATATGATATCTTAAAAGTAATAAGAGAAAAATAAAATATGTTTAAATTTAGTTATAATATAGCAAATTAATAAAAGTAAATTAACAGTATGCCCACACTGATTTTTTTTTTTAATAGTGAATTCAAATGCATGTAACAGGAATAACTAAATTCACTAGTGAGAAATTAAATTTAGTGAAAAGCATGATTCCTTGCAGCACCGGTATGATACTAGTATTTGGTATTGAAACCAAAAGAGATACGTAGATCGAAAATAATAAAACAAAAATTGGTGCCGGTTTGGATAATATTGATCCCAGTACAGATGTTATTCAGATGGAACCGGTTCGTTTCGTCATGACACCAGTAGAAATGTAAAAAAAACATTAAAACGAGTACCGGTAGAGGTAGAGGTATGGATGTTTTTCGGACAATATTTGTTTGGTTCGTCACAGTAAAGGACAAAAAAAATAGTACGCATTTGTTTTTTAATATAACTTTTATTGAAACGTAGATAATATAAGCATATCGCATCAAATTGTTATGATAAAGAAAAAGGGTAAGCAACAGCACTTTATATATAAGAAAATTAAGCAATGAGGCAGCTTGGATAACATGTACATTTATGCATGCTTCAATTACTTGTATCTTACCTTTCCCCACTCAGTTTTGAGCAAAACTTCTGTTGAGTGATAGACAAAAATAAGCACATTGTAATAGAGTACCCGGAATTACATAAAATATCGTATTTTAAAAGTTATAAGAGAAAAACAAATACAATATTTTCGTTAGTTTTGATAACATAAATGTTGTGTTTCAATTAGCTGCACATTAACACTCACAACTCGGTTTAAGAAAAAGGCTACATGGAGACGTAGATAAAAATGAGTACATCATATTGACATACTCAGATTTTTATAAAAGATAAGTATTTTTACAAACATTTTTCATCATCATCATACTCAGTAAATTTCACCAATATCAAAGCTAAGTTAGGGTCTGAAGAGGGTAAGATGCAAACAAACTTACCCTTACCTCGTAGGAATATAGAGTTTACTTCAAGTGAGACTCCCGGCTCGATAGTAGCTTTGCATCAAGCCTTGGACATAAAGCACATTGATGTGTGTAAAATGCAACATATAAATTACATCAAATGAGGCATAAAACTAACCCTTTTTAAGTACTAATGTTGGAAAAAAGAGTGTTTTTTTCTTCCTTTTGTATTTTCAGGATGAAATGAGCTCAAATTCACAAAAGAAGCAAAAAGACAGCTAATTCTAACATAAATACAAGAAAAGGAACAAAAGTGGATTGCCCGACCCCTCAACGGCATCCTCCCAAGCAAAGAAGAGAAGTCAGAAGACTGAACATGCCCCGTGCTCAGCCAGCACGAGGCCGTGGCCAAGAAGCAGCAGAAAAGACAAACCTATAGAAGCTTCCATTGCCCACCACGGGGCCGTGTCCAGTGAGCACGGGGGCATGGTGAAAGTACAGCAGGCGCATTAATTGTAATTGCGAATTACAATTAATGAAGAGAGAGACTGTCAGACGGGCACGGGGGCGTGTCCAGCGGACACGGGGCCGTGCCCAGCCTTCTGTTCAGCCTATAAATAGGAGTGCTTGGTTTCATTTCAACTCATCCCTTGGCACACCACCTCTCTCACACTTCATCACCACCCACCACCACCATAATACCATCATCCACCACCATCATCCATTGTCCATCGTAGAGTGTGTGAGTCGTCTCGGGATCCAAGATTGATAGTAAGAGTTCTTGACAATCAAGGCCATGTTTGCCTAAGTCTCTTACATCACTTGGTGAAGACAAGTGTTTAGTATAATATTTTTTATTTTTAATCTTTTGCACTTTTTATTTGGTTTTGTATTAATGACTTTAATAACTAGTTGCTTATGTTGAAGGTGATCTTTCCTTATCGTTTGTCCGTGGTGTCTTGGCATTATTTTACTGTCTATATAAAATAAAAGATTTTCACCATTCATATCTCCACGGTCTATATGGAGGTATGTTGGCTACCTGGTCGGGGGTTAAGGGAACGGTTTGGTAAGGGTCTTGCCCTTGTTCAGCGTTTAGAGGTCCTGCAAGGGACCTGGGTCAAATTTAGTAGGATCTCCTTCAATGCCCATAGGTATTGGATGGCGGGGATCCAAAATCTTTGACCCCCTCATAAGTTAACTACTATTAATACTATAACCCGGCTATTTAGGACTGTATCCCTGCTGACTCAGACTACTTAGCCGAGGGTAACGTCACCGCCAAAAGCGGGGCCTACCACAATTTGCATTAATAACTTAATTCATTATCTTCCAATAATCCAACCCTTTTAGGATTGTATCCTTGCTGACTCAAACTACTGGGTTGAGGGTAACGTCGCCTTCAAAAGAGGGGCCTACTACAATAACTAAGATAATCTCTTAAACAAGTGCAAAAGTGCGAAAATAATCAAAGGTTATACTAATACACGAGTCGGATCCAAGTGATTCATCTTGTCTATCTGTTTTTATTTTATTTTATTTTTCAGCATTTAGTTAGTTTTTATTTTCTTAGTTTAAAAACCTTTTCTAAATTTTTGATTTGATTAGACGTTGAGGATAAACCGGTACTAAAAGCTCTTGTGTCCTTGGACGACCTCGGTATCTTACCAACACTATACTACGTCCACCATGGGTGCACTTGCCCATATGTGTGTTTAGTGTTAGTGAATATCGTGTTTTATAAATTTAAAACTTGGCTAAAAGTGTAAAAAGGGCTTAAAATATACATCTAAATTATATCACACCTAACGCACATCAAGTTTTTGGCGCCGTTGCCGGGGACACAAGGATTTTAAGAAAGTTAGGAATCAACGGCCTAATCATATTTTTATTTTTCTTTTTAATTTTTTTTAGGATTTTCTTAGTTTTTCAGCTTCTGCAGAGCTCAGCACGGGTCGTGCCCGCTGAACACGCCCCCGTGCTCAATCATTGGAACTGGCAATCCTGTTTTAAGTCAGACAGTAAGCTGAACACGGGGCCGTGCTCACTCAACACGCCCCCGTGCCCAAAGATTCTCTTACTGAAAACAGAACCGTTGGGATCCCGGCGGTTGGTAATTTCTGACATAAACATGAGTGATAGTAATTCTTTTTACTTTCGGCACTCTTATGGTACGTGGTGTCAATTATGTGGAGGCGAACATGAAGAATTAAAATGTTACTTTCTAAATTATAGGCCCCACTATATAGACCCACCAATTCCTTATAACCTTAAGAGGGGCGAAAATAAAAATAAGCACTATCTCTCCCTCGAATGTGCCCAGCCAGATATTCTAGGGGAAATGCTCCTTGACTAGTTATTTCAACTAGAAGACCTAATTCTAAATTGGTCAAAAGAACTTAGGAAGGATTTTATTGATCCGCCCCAAGACGATGACCATGAAGAAATGTTGGAACCGCATTCCGACAACCTCGTTGCTCCCGAAAATACCTTCATACCTAGAAAAGACTTGGACGATAGTCGTCCCTGTGCCGATTGTGCCATGAAGGACTCTCCATCGACTTCGTTCGGTGCATACATAGACCTGAGCAATTTGGCATACACCTTCTTTAACGAGAGCCCGGAAAAGGGTTGGACTTGTCCACCTAGAATGAAAATAGGAATTACCCTCACCGACAACCTCTTGCGTTCTCGCCTTAGTCTAGGACAATTAAGGTATCTTAGGCACTTTGGGGTTGTTCCATCCAGTAAGGAACCACCCGATATCAACTAGATCCTTAAGAACAACAAAACTCCATAAGACAGCCTCCAGACACGGGGCCGTGTCCGGTCAACACGCCCCCGTGCTCACCTAAAAGATTCTCTGCTGATTTTGTCAAAATACGGACAAAATGTGTCAGGATTTTCTCTGCACACGGGGCCGTGTCTAGCGAACACGGGGCCGTGTCCAGTGCGCTGTCGTTTTCTTTAAATGCAGCCTGATTCCTGCCCATTTTTTACCACTTCACTAGACAGAGATTCCTGGGATCTTCACTCATACCATCCTAGGTAAGTGCTAAAAGAAGGTTCCCTAGGACCATCTTGTCCCTTCCACTTTTGTTCATTTCCTCTTCTTTCAAAATTTTTTTCAACATTTCTTCCATGGAAGCTTGGAAACTCCATGATTCCAACCCTCTATGTGAAGTTTGTAAGATTATTTGCTATGGATTCTTGTTTAAAGTTAATTGTATAACTTTGTTTTAAATTATCTAAGCTTAAACCACAGTTAAAAATCATGAAAATAATTTAAAACTCCAAGAATCCTTAGCCTTAAATCCTGCAGACAAATGGACACGGGGCCGTGTTCAGCGAACACGGGGCCGTGTCCGAGGTGTTGTTTTGTAAAAATTTATTTCTCTTCGGTTTCTTTCTCAGAAAATGGCAAGCAGAGCAAGCGGGTCATCTTCAAGAAATAACCGACAGGGGAGGAGGTCGTCCACAGCAGAAGACTCCCTGGTGAACTATGTTTACACCTTAAGGGAGGCCATTGACGAAATGACGAGAGTGGAGGAAGCGTTAGTGGACCGTATCAACCATCTGACGGTGGGATTGGAGGGTTGTCTTCGAGAGGTAAACCTCTTGCACCAGAGGTTAAACCTTCTTGCTTCCCCGCCTTTGGTTCCCATAATAACCCAAAGAGCGTGGAACGTAGTGCCCGAGGTCATCATTCCGGCCGAATGGTATGCCATGCACCAAGAGCCTCCGCAAAGGGTGGTGCAAGGAGTCCCAGTGAATGTTCCCCCTCAAGCCACTGAGGAAAATGGAGCCGCCTTCTTCCTTCCAAGGGAGATTGAAGAATGGCTTTGAGCAACATCTAAGGAACCCTCGGCCAAGGGTCCTACTACATCGGGAAACTATTCTCGAAATTTTCTTAAGAAGTAGAACCCTTTATGATAACCTCGTGTATCTCCTGACCTATTTAGTTAAGTTTTTGTTTTATTTTATTTAGAAACTATATGTATCTCTCTATGGTTGCAATGAAATGATGGTTTGATGGTTTACAAATAAAACACACTCATGGTGGTAAAGGATGAAAAAGGGAACGAGAAAAATGGCCCCACGCATAAGAACGAGGCAACCCGACACAAATTTCTCCATTACAGAAGGCTCAACACGGGCCGTGCTCAACCAACACGGCCCCGTGCTGAACACCCTGCAGAAAAATGCCCAGTTCAGGTAACCGGACACGGGCCGTGTTCACCAGACACGCCCCCGTGTCCAGGCTTCTGTCTCATTTGTTTAATTTTTGTTACTGGCACCTGAACACGGGGTCGTGTCCGGTCCCCACGGGGCCGTGTCCAGACTGCCAGTAACATAAATCTTTGCTTTTTAACACCACATTACACATCCAATAAACTTAAAAATTTATTTTGTGGACACATTGAGGACAATGTGTAATTTAAGTGTGGGGGGAAGCTAAAACCTTGAAATTTTGCAAGTCCTAACAACAAGCCTTACACAAAACTCTATTGGAACCGCTAAACACCCCAAATTTTTTCAAAAAAAAAATTTCATTTTTTTTACTTGTCTAAAGTTTAAGTCAGGAATCTTAAGATTAATAAGGCTATATTTTTACAATTTTACAACCGAGAGCGTCGTGATAAACAAGAACCAACATAAGAAAATTATGAAAAGGCATGACAAGTCTAATTAAAATTTGATTATATATACTTGATCACATTAAAAACCCATTTCCACAAAAGTGAGTTTTGAGCCTTTATTGAGCATACAAATTTACATCTTTAAACTAAATGCTCATTTTTCGTTTCTTGTGTGAATAGCCGCTTGATTCTTACAACTCTAGAACTTGCCACGACGATTCATTCCCGGTCCTTACCGACTTAAACCCAAGTAAGTAAATGATGGAGGCATTAGGACTAACCATTTTTTCCTTTCCACACCATTATTTTTCATTTTTTTTTACCACCTACCCAAAATCCCCCTAGTTAACCCCTTTGAGCCTAAACCTTTCATTTCTTTACCCTAAAACCCTTTTTACCCACAAAAACCCTTTTTATTTTCACCCTTTATTTTAGTAACAAGCTCGGTTTTTCGTAAGCTCGTTTTTTTTCGTGTGACCCTTAAAAAAAATGATGATGAAGTTAAAAAAATAAACAAACAAAGCTATGAAAACAAAAGCTTGTTTGGAGAAATACTTCAAAATCAAAAGTCACTAAAAACACGTGTTTTACGAAAACCGACGCTTTTTACGCTTTTCGCCCTTTTACTAACCACTAACCCAACCACCCACCTTTAGCCCAAGCCTAACCCTTCACCCAAAAAGTCCTCTTGATATTTACAAAGGTATATAGTTAAAAAGGAGGAGGATTGATTGCTTGGCAAGCTTATGGTAGGAATAAGTTCCATGCCGCTCTCGAGTGATTCACTAAAAAAATACACCTTCGGCCGAGTGTTGAGTGATTTCTCCCGTGAGGTATGTGAACTTGTATATAAATGAAATTTTAAAAAGGCATGCTAAGCCTAAATAAGTAATTTCTCTTATGAAATGTTCTAAATAAATCATAACGAATAGGATTGTAAATAAAATAAAAATAAAACCAAAAAGATCTTGGATTCCCGACACTCTATGACAAGCCAAAAACCTTCTCTTCTACCCATTCCATTTGGGAGTGTAAGCCACATATTTAAAGAGTTTTGCTTGAGGATAAGCAAAAGTTCAAGTGTGGGGGTATTTGATGTGTGTAAAATGCAACATATAAATTACATCAAATGAGGCATAAAACTAACCCTTTTTAAGTACTAATGTTGGAAAAAGAGTGTTTTTGTCTTCCTTTTGTATTTTCAGGATGAAATGAGCTCAAATTCACAAAAGAAGCAAAAAGACAGCTAATTCTAACATAAATACAAGAAAAGGAACAAAAGTGGATTGCCCGACCCCTCAACGGCATCCTCCCAAGCAAAGAAGAGAAGTCAGAAGACTGAACACGCCCCGTGCTCAGCCAGCACGGGGCCGTGCCCAAGAAGCAGCAGAAAAGACAAACCTATAGAAGCTTCCATTGCCCACCACGGGGCCGTGTCCAGTGAGCACGGGGGCGTGGTGAAAGTACAGCAGGCGCATTAATTGTAATTGCGAATTACAATTAATGAAGAGAGAGAGTGTCAGACGGGCACGGGGGCGTGTCCAGCTGACACGGGGCCGTGCCCAGCCTTCTGTTCAACCTATAAATAGGAGTGCTTGGTTTTATTTCAACTCATCCCTTGTCACACCACCTCTCTCACACTTCACCCACCCACCACCACCATCACAACCCACATCCACCACCATCATCCATTGTCCATCGTAGAGTGTGTGAGTCGTCTCGGGATCCAAGATTGATAGTAAGAGTTCTTGACAATCAAGGCCATGTTTGCCTAAGTCTCTTACATCACTTGGTGAAGACAAGCGTTTAGTATAATACTTTTTATTTTTAATCTTTTGCACTTTTTATTTGGTTTTGTATTAATGACTTTAATAACTAGTTGCTTATGTTGAAGGTGATCTTTCCTTATCGTTTGTCCGTGGTGTCTTGGCATTATTTTACTGTCTATATAAAATAAAAGATTTTCACCATTCATATCTCCACGGTCTATATGGAGGTATGTTGGCTACCTGGTCGGGGGTTAAGGGAACGGTTTGGTAAGGGTCTTGCCCTTGTTCAGCGTTTAGAAGTCCTGCAAGGGACCTGGGTCAAATTTAGTAGGATCTCCTTCAATGCCCATAGGTATTGGATGGCGGGGATCCAAACTCTTTGACCCCCTCATAAGTTAAGTACTATTAATACTATAACCCGGCTATTTAGGACTGTATCCCTGCTGACTCAGACTACTTAGCCGAGAGTAACGTCACCGCCAAAAGCGGGGCCTACCATAATTTGCATTAATAACTTAATTCATTATCTTCCAATAATCCAACCCTTTAGGAATGTATCCTTGCTGACTCAAACTACTGGGTTGAGGGTAACGTCGCCTTCAAAAGAGGGGCCTACTACAATAACTAAGATATTCTCTTAAACAAGTGCAAAAGTGCAAAAATAATCAAAGGTTATACTAATACACGAGTCGGATCCAAGTGATTCATCTTGTCTATCTGTTTTTATTTTATTTTTATTTTTCAGCATTTAGTTAGTTTTTATTTTCTTAGTTTAAAAACCTTTTCTAACTTTTTTTTGATTAGACGTTGAGCATAAACCGGTACTAAAAGCTCTTGTGTCCTTGGACGACCTCGGTATCTTACCAACACTATACTACGTCCACGATGGGTGCACTTGCCCATATGTGTGTTTAGTGTTAGTGAATATCGTGTTTTATAAATTTAAAACTTGGCTAAAGGTGTAAAAAGGGCTTAATTATACATTAAAAACATATAACACCTCACACACATCACACATCACACTCAACAATCGGGACAAAGGCCTATTAGTGCATGTACCCTTTTGTCTTTCGGATATCAACGCCACCACATGATGCATGATTTATCGTCCGCCGCTTTTAACGTTATTTTCACAAAATAGTAGAGTAATGTTAAAATTAGTGCAATTTCACTTTTGCCCCCCCCCCAAGGGCCCACACATATATACATTATATGTGCACACCGCAAGTGGAACGTATTTTACAAACATTCTTATACAATAGTAATCATTTTTATGTGATATTACACCGATTGTATGGTATAGGTGTAGTATAGATCTCAAATTGGCCTCGTGTAAACCTATCAGAATAGTATTGTATAGTATAGGTCCCGTATAGGTCTTGTTGGTGCATACATTTGTCGACTTCGTGTTGTATCGAGTCTAGTACTAGATATGTTAGATCAGGGCACATTGTACGGGAAAATAGAGTTGTAGAGTTGATTTCCCACGAAATGGTGATTACCCACGAAATGGTGATTTCCCACGAAATGGTGATTTCCCATGAAATGTTGATTTCCCACGAAATGGACATGTCATTTCATGGGGAATTAGAAATTAGTCATTTCGTGGGGAATCAGAAATACTATAAATAGGCTCGTGGTATTGTCATTTCGTGGGGAATCAGAAAAGTGATTTAAGTGAATTGCTAGCTGTGTCTTCATCAGTTACTTGTTTTCCGCACCTGTAACTGATTAAAACTCCTCTGAACGACTCGTGCGGGTCAACAAACGATCCTACAAGTGGTATCAGAGCTCAGGAGGAGGAGTTTTGTCGAATTCAACTGAAAATTTCTGGTTTCTACCCCTTCTTTTCAATATCTACATTTTTTTACGGTTAAAATCAGCCAAATTTCACATATGTTGTGCGTAAACATGTTTTAATCAATCCTTAAAAGTTTTAGCTTAAAATTCGATCTAAATCTTACAAAAAATCGTAATTACGCTTGAAATGTAACGAGTAAAGATGACGTCAGCAACATTCTAGGTCTGATTTCGCTTGAAATCATGTTGTTATGCTTGATTCCGCTCGAAATCTTGGTTAATTCCGCTTGTAAGTGAGGTTCCGCTCGAAGTTTCCGTTTAATTCCGCTCGAATTGAGGTTCTGCTCGAAAAAAATTTGTTGATTTCGCTCGTATCGTGATCCCGCTCCAAGTATTATCTTGATTTCGCTCCAACAATTACATCTTGATTCCGCTTGAATATATGTTGAGATTCCGCCTGAAAATAACATCGGCCCTATCACAATGAATTACAACCGATATTAATGGCCCAATCAGTTTAATTGACCATTTATTGTTTGACGGTTAGTGGATTAATAGGTCCGATTGTTGAGGAATATTGTCGGTCAAATGTGATTAATGTTTATCGGCCCAATCTGAATTATCTAAACAATTATGTTGTCGGCTGCCGGCGATCACATGTGAATTGAATAGGCCCAATCAGTTTCATACAAAATTAATACTTGTCGGTTCAATGGATTTAGAGGCCCAATCACATTGAAAAGTTGTTGTCGGCTCAAAAAGATTTGTGTGTTTAGTAATTGCATGTGCCGCCCACATTTAAAAAGAGGTCCAATAGTTGTGTAACTATGTCAGCCCATTAAAGCATTTAGTGGATTTACAATCAGATCCTACAAGTGAGTTTTGTCGGTTTGGTGGGTATACATAAAACATCGGTCCAATCACATTCACTAAGTCAAATGGCCCAATCATTTTACTTTGTTCTCTAAACATGGCAGCGACCCATTAAAGAGTTAAAAGTTTATCAGCCCACATGAGTATCATTTGCGGCCCAATCATTGTTGTCGGATAAGTGCATTTTAGAGGCCCAATCAGTTTGAGCGGCCCAATCAGATCATTTGTTGTGAGGTCCAATAAAATCAAAGAAGAGGTGGTTCAGTCCGTTTGATTTCAAACTCGTTCAAGGTCGTGTGGGTTAGCCAGGTCATTGGCAAAGGTCGTTTGATTTTGATCCGGGTCATAGCAGTCCACACAGTTTGTTAATTTTCAGTCCGCACAAAATAATCACCAGTTCGAGTACAAGTCTTATTCTATTAATTGATAAGTCGTTAAACTGATTGTGTTTTGTTTGTTTGTGTGTCTACAGGATATACAAGACGGTGTTTTACGAGATGAACCAGTTAGTTTGAAAGCTTGTTTGAAAAATTCTTCGATACTGAAACATGGATTCTGAATTCTACAATGCGTTTGCTACTCCGACTACTCCAACTGCTGTGCTTCAAAAGATGAACATGGAATATGAAACAGGAACGTTGCAAAAACCCCCCCAAAACTTATGAATATTGAAGAATACCATAGCTGGAAAGAAAGATTTGAAAATTGGGTTCAGGCGAACCATCTGAAAGCTTGGGAAAGCATTGAAACTGAATATGTTAGACCACAAAACGCTATGAGAGTTGATAAAATCATTTCAGAATTCACAGACCAAGAGAGAGAAAGCTATAAAGGAGAGAAAATGATGATAAGTCTGTTGCAACAAGCTGTCAAAGAAGATATATTTGTTTTGCTTCAACATAATGGAACTGCGTTTTCAATTTGGGAAGCACTTAAGAAAAAGTTTGAAGGAAGTACCGAGATGCTACAGAGTAAAGCTTCTTTGTTGAAAAAAGAATTTGAATTGTTCACGAGTATGCCAGGGGAGACGGAGACTACGAAGAGTATCATAGAAAGATATTGCCATCTTGTGCGTACCATGTCTTTGTTGAAAATCACTAAAACTCCAGCAGAGTGGGTCGAGAAGTTAGCTGATGCTTTACCTCAGAAAGAATGGGGTACATATCTCATGATTTTAAAGAATACAGGAGTGTTTAGTAGATTATCAATTGCACAATTCATTGAGAAGCTTGAAGGTCAAGATCTAGAACAGCAAAAAATTGCAAGAATGAATAGTTCAAATGCTCAACAAGACATCAAGCTATATTACAAAGGAAATGTTGAGAAGACTGAAGCAAGTCCAAAGATCCAAACCGCGTTTAGTGCAGGAAATTCATTTGCATCAGGCAGCCAAAGTTCAGTCAACACTAGTGGATTTTCAACTGTTAATCCTCCGAGTGTTCAAAGTGCAAGTGTTGGAAATGGGCATATGATTCAGTGTAAGGGGGCATTGCATCTACAAAATGGTCAAAAATTTTCTGAAGAGGTGGTGAAAAATCATATGAGTTTACTGGTTACTGCTTTGGAATCTTATGAAGGTTTGATAGCCGGAAAGATTGGTAATCCGATGCTAACAAAGGAAGATTATGACCAAATAGATGCCGAAGAGTTGGAGCTCATGGACATCAAATGGTGTCTAGCTAGTGTCCTGAGAAGAGCTGAGAAGTTTAAAATGATAACAGGACGAAATGACTTTTTAGATGCTTATATTTCATCTTTAGGTTTTGATAAATCTAAAGTTACTTGTTTTAAATGCAGGGAAAAAGGTCATTTCAAAAGAGAGTGCAAGAATCAGGAGCCGAGAGGAGCAAAGGATCCTTTTGGAAAAGATGATTACTATAAAAAATCTATATATCAACAAATCACTTATCAACCGCATCAACACAAGGAATCTCAAACTGCACATGGAAAAATGATCGAGGATGCAAACAAGAAAGCTTACTATGGCATCATTGATCAAGACGATGAGAAATTGGCTGATGGTTTTAGCTGGGACAAGTATATTCCAGCGGATCCTAACGTTAAAGCTTTCATCGCTCAGATTGTTTAAAAACCAGGGTTAATGAAGGAGTGGATGGCTGTGATGTCAGATAATGAAGAGAGTCAAGATGGAAAATCTGTTTCTTTAGAAAGCAGTGATGATGATGAAGAGCTTGAACAGATAAATCTTGGAAAAACGCATTTATCTTCTGGCAGATTTGAATTTTATTTTGCAGAAAAATTGAAGAAACTCAAAGAGAGAATAGCTGCAAAAGAACTGAAAGAGGTCAAAGTTGTTGAGAAGATAGTGGAAGTTGAAAAGGTAGTTGAAGTAGAGAAGTTTGTGGAGGTCGAGAAGATTATTGAAGTCACAAAACCATGTCTCACATGTTTGGAATCTTGCAAACAGTGTGAAGTAAAAGACGCGAGATTTAGTGAATCAGAAAAGATGAAAGAAAAATTATTGTTTGATGTGAAGAATTTGAAAGAATCATACGGTGTTTTGAACAGAACAGTGAATAGTTTGCAAACGACAAACACTGAAAAAGAAAAAGCGTTGAAAATGTTGAATGCAACGATGATGTCGAAGCAGAAAGAGATAAATTTCTACATTGAAGAATGTGCGAAATAGAAGCAAGGGTTGGATGGTGAAAAAGTTGAAAATGAAAGAATCAGACGTTTGCTGAGAAGTTATACAAGTTCTGATTACTTAATTGATAGAATTTATCCTACTGTTGCAGGTTTCGAGGCGTTTAAAGATCAAGATAAAGACAAGAAGTCAAAGAAGAAAATGGATACTGGTAAGAAACAGAGTGTCTGTTATAATAGGTGTCCGCCTCTGATTTGGGAAGGGTATTCGCCTAGAAAACCGAATGAGGAACAAGTCAAAAAGGCAGTTAATCTAAAGTTAGAGTCCGAGTTAACCGATGTATTGCAAGACAACATTGATGTCACATTCACAGAGTCCGACACAGATCATGAGTCCGAATTAATAAAAAGAATGGTCGATCAGGTGTTGGATAAGGATGAGGAGTCAGAGTTAAAATCCGAGTCCGAAAGTTCATGTCAGTCTATCGGGAGTTCGAGTTCGTCTGTCAGGAGTTTGAAAACATCGAGAAAACGGGTTTATAGTACAGAGTTTTTGTTGTCAAAATCTAATTTGAATGATGAAACATTTGAAGTTGTGTATACTTTGAATGATTCTGACAAATTATATTTTGATAAAGAGTTTCCAATAAGAAGTGTTCGTTTTGACATGATTAAAAAGGTTTTCAAAATGACAGAAATTAATATTTCTGAAATAAAAGATTTAAATCTTATTGAAAAACTTAAAAGGTACACTTCAAGAGTTCAACAACGGTTAAACAAGAAAAAGAGTTACAGTTCTGGTTGTGGTTTTCAAAAGAAACCAAACCATAACCGTAATTTCAAAAATAAAGGTTTAGGTTTTATTCCACCTGAAAATTATAAAAATGAAAAATTTTCTAAAACAAATACAAAATTTGTTTCAGGTCCGTCTGCTGAAGAGGAAAAGAAGAGCTCATTCTGGAGACAATCAAATCAAGAATTTCTTGCTGAGAAAAAGAAGAATGAAGTTCAGAGAAAAGAAACCAGAACCTGTTTTAAATGCAATGAAGTTGGTCACATTGCATGGAACTGTCCTAAAACAACCAACACAAAACAGGGAGTTTCTGGAAAATTGAAAGAAGTTGTTGTTGATAAAACCGAACCACCAACTGAGAAGTTTAAAGTGTTTAAAAACTCTACATATGAAGTTGGTGAATGTTCGAAAAGATTTTACAGGCGAAGTGTGAAACTTGACAACCAAAAATGGGTTGTTAAGAAATCTGAAGTAAAATCTGGCGATGAATCTGATTCCACAAAATCAGAGGAGCCACAAGTTGATGTTAAAAAGGGTGAAAACTCAGTTCCTCCAATGGATGAGGTGAACTTTCCATCATTGAGGACTGAGAATTTTAAACGAAAAATTGGGAAAGTTGAGATCTCGAATCAATTTTATTCTGGAAAGGATGAATTTGATGTCGAGAAGACATTTAATGGAAATGTTAAGAAAATTTTTGGAAAGATGATCGATAGAAAGGTTAAAGGGGTAAAAGACTTTTATGCTAAAAAGAAAGCAACTTACGCCCCAACTGCTGATGAATTGATTTCACCCAAGGCTGCTCAGGCTTGGGTGGACATTTTCTTTGAGTAAACACCTAACTTGCCGGAGATCCCAAGTTTGTAATTGTGGATCAGGAATCGGCATCTTTCTTAAAAACTGATTATCTAAATGAATCTTAAAGTTTGTTAAAATTTTACAGATTGTGGACTTGCCGGAGCTTCCAGGTAGGTAAGCGTGAAGCAGGAATCGGCATCTTGATTGGTAACATGTATTTGTGTAGATGTTTATTCCTACATGTGGTTAAATGTTTTGGAAATACTTACAAGTGGTAAGAGATTGATTCTGACAAAGTGATAACTCAAGGTCATTAGTTTGAACTTGATGTAATCCTGATACGAATGATTGAATGGACAAGATGATGAACCAATCCCTACAAGTGGTTTTCTATCAAACCTACAAGTGGTAAAAACAAACTTATTTTCCGGAAAAATCATTTTGATTAAAACAAACTTAAGTGTTTTGAAATCATAATGAGAAAATAGTTTGTTGAAAGGGGGAGTTCTGATTGTCTATGCCAAAAGGATGGCGAATTGAGGCGATTTGATATCGGTTGTCAATTTTCTGTATAGTTTGTTTTCAATTTTCTTTAATGTGTTTGCATTTTAGGGGGAGTAAGAAATTTCAGATTTCAGAAAATCCAAAAACATTAGAAAATTTGAAAAAGCCAAAAACATGATAAAATTCAAAAATGAGTTTTGTTGTATAAAAGAGGAAATGATAGTACATCAGTGGACTGTCACAACATGCTAAAGAATTAGAAAGTTAAAATGTGATAAACAATCTCACTGCGGATATGCCAGTAGGTTTTTGCACATTTAGTAGATTGTGACGAGATATAAACCTAAAATTCAAACTTGCTTAATTCGTGGGTAACAACTTCTTGGATATATGGGTAACCCCCGAAATCTTGTTTGAAAGGTCCCTCTTTCTGAGATACTAGGTCTTTATGCTCAGTGATATCTGGGGTATTATCCCGGGACTTCTGCTGTATGGAAATACTGACCTAGTCCCCGTATAATACTTTCCGCAAATGCTTGAAATATAGCGCCGCCCTCAGCAACTTGATGAAAGAATAAAATTGATAGTCATTGTTGTTGTAAAAAAGATCCTCTAAAGGGGACTCACCTAAAGTCGAGCCGTCATCTCTCTGCTGAACGGAAGTTCTGACCTGAGCTCTCACGGTTTCGCATCTAACCCCTTACAGATATCATCTAGGTATACTCACCTGTAAGACTGAATATTGGGATCTGGATACGGGAGTATATTCAAGTAGTGGGACACGCGAATAAGTTTAAGTGCTTAAAACATTAGTTTCGTATCTCGGACCAGTTGAAATTTGTGTGAAAATTTAAAGTGGACCGGTATACTGACAATCTAGGTGAATTGTTTAGAACTTAATATGAAATGAAGCTTAACGGTGTTGGTGACTTGTCTCAAAAACTGATATGATCCTCTTACACAAACTCACAAAAATAGTGTTTGTAAATATTTCTTTACTGCATTACATTTCCTTTATTACAAAATCCAAAAAGATTTTTAGTATGTTTTAGCATAAACTTTTGAAAACTCAAAAAGATTTTCGACAACTGGTGTTGGAGAGCTGATTTTCAAAATTCTAAGTGCTAGACATGATGACAAATTCTGTGAAGGAAAGTTTGTTCTTAAACAAATATGTTTTTAATCAAATCTTCAAGTGGTTCATCAATATTGTCATTGATAAAGTTTCTGTTTGGTTTGAGTGAGAGTTTGTTTTAGTGCATACATTTTTATTCTAAATTGTAAAACTTATGATTTGGGTAGAGAATTTGCAGGTGATCCAGGTTGTGTTGCTTGAATCTGTAATTTGCCAGACTACGATCCTGAAGCAAATGATGCTGATGAACTTAAGGAATGCCAGCACATTGTTAGGGGGAGTCTGTTGATGTTGATTGGAAAGAAAAGCCCAAAGACTGATAAAGACTGAAGATGAAAATACTCGACACTGAAGACTCGTCAATATCTGAGGGGGAGTCTGTTGGTGCACACATCTGTCGACTTCGTCTTGTATCGAGTCTAGTACTAGATATGTTAGATCAGGGCACATTGTACGGGAAAATAGAGTTGTAGAGTTGATTTCCCACGAAATGGTGATTTCCCACGAAATGGTGATTTCCCACGAAATGGTGATTTCCCACGAAATGGACATGTCATTTCGTGGGGAATTAGAAATTAGTCATTTAGTGGGGACTCAGAAATACTATAAATAGGCTTGTGATATTGTCATTTCGTGGGGAATCAGAAAATCATACCGAGGTGCTGCCGGTTTGATTCTTGAAGGTACAAGTTGTAATATCAATCAGAGAAGTGATTTAAGTGAATTGCTAGCTGTTTCTTCATCAGTTACTTGTTTTCCGCACCTGTAACTGATTAAAACTCCTCAGAACGACTCGTTCGGGTCAACAAACGATCCTACAGGTCTGTGGGTGTAGTATCGTATCGTATCATATAGGTGTAGTATAGGTCCCGTATTGGTCTCGTAAAAGCCTATAAGTGTAGTATAGGTTCGTATAGGCTTATAGGTGTCGTATCGTATCGTATAGGTATAGCATAGTATAGTATAGTATACGATAGGATAAGATGCTATACGATACTACACCTACAGGTCTATACGAGGCATATACGGGACCTATACAACACTATACCATACATTACTTAACAATGTTTTTATTTATGAAAAAAGTACATATTCTTTTAAAACTTTGCTAAAATGATTATTATTTTATAAAACCAACTTTATATACGCCCCATATATACCTATACGAGACATGTTTGGTAAAAAAGACTATTTGACACTTGGGTCCACATCTCACAAAATTACTAATCAAAATATTAGGTGTAAAGTGTCGACATTTTTTTTCCTACGGACTCAGAGAGGAGGCACTATTTTTGTCAGCCCTGAAAAAGAGGGAGGTGCACCAATTTAAAAATTACAAGTGTAAAAGTGCAGACACTATTTTTGCCAACGGCTATAGGAGCAGACACCATTTTTGCCGACACAGAAAAAGAGAGGGGTACACTAATAAAATGATTTTAAGTGTAAAAGTCGAGGCCCTTTAAGCCCTTGATTCGCCGGCTAAAGCACCATTTACACATGTAATATTTTTATTGTTTGTTTGGGTGATGTGAAGTTGTGAACCCAAGTGTAATTTTCTGTGGGCAAAAATGGTGCTTGCTTGGCTAAAAAGGTGTCGGGTCTGCTTAGTTCTTCTTTTCTTATTGGTTGTTTGATGTACAAGTATGAAAATTCGATGCTTAATTTGCTAAAGATGAAATGATGGTCAAGATGCCTATTTTCATGATTTTCCCTTCGTTGTGTCTACGGCTCTCTAGCAGTTGGCTATTATTATTAGGGTTATTGGATTTTATCACCCCTAACTATTCGCTATTTGCCGCTACCACCCCCAACTATCATTTTGGCGCCTGTCACCCCCAACTTAACACTTAGCGTGTTCTGTCACCACGTCGTTAACTGATCACTAACTTTTGATCTTGGTATTATACTTTTGGGGGGGTGTCAAGGGATCTTAGAAAAGTTTTAGGGATCTTAGGACACCCCAAAAGTATAGTAACAACATCAAAAGTTAGTGATTAATTAACGACATGGTGACAGAACACACTAAGTGTTAAGTTGGGGGTGACGGGCGTCAAAGTGATAGTTGGGGGTGGCAGCGGCCAATAGCCAATAGTCGAGGGTGATAAAATCCAATAACCCTTATTATTAATGAACTTATTGCAATATGATTTACCTTAATAAAATGTAGGTTACAAAGTTAAAATGTGTGGAATGGTGATAGGGATCATGGTTAATCATCGTATAGTAGATGGTTACTCAGCTAACATGTTTATTTCATCATGGGCAGACATAACTTGATCTAAAACTCCATCTATGATCCCCTCCTTTGAGAGGTCATACCTAAAACCAAGGTCCCCAAAAGTTTACTCACCATTAATAGACAATATGTTTGCTCCATTTTCACCACCATCCGACCCTGATATAAATGACCTAGGTAAAGAAGACGGTGATGAGTATCTACATGTTAATCGCATATACTACATCGAGGGTGAGCAACTTAAAAGGTTACAACTGTTGGTGAACGAAAACGGGGCCAGGAGGTCTAAGCTAGTGGCATTCACCTCTTTCTTGTGGAAGCAAGTGGCTTTGAGCATAGAAAACTCAGGAAAACAAAATGAATCATGTAATGTGATTGTTGCTATAGATGGAAGAAGAAGGTTGAGTGAGAAAGAAGGAGAAAAGAAAGAAAAAATGATGATGTCACACTTTGGCAATATCCTATCGATGCCATTCGGGTCGAAAAGTCCACAGGTAATAAATTTCACTACAAGGAAAAACATCTATTGAAACCATTTTTTTTTTTACTTTTAGGGACGACATATCGTCTCTATAGGTCTTTTAAACCTATAGGGACGACATGTGGTATCCACATCTATTGTTCCTATAGGCTTGTCCCTACTGGTTGTCAAGGTGGTCCCTATTGGTGTTTGTCACACCCCGATATTTCCACATATTACCGGTGGGCCCGGCGGGGAGTATCGTGACATTGTTAATATCATCATACTCAATACACACAATATAATAGCACAGCGGAAGGCTTGGTAGTTAAATACTATTACAAACCATAGTGTCCGAATGTCCAAATAAAAGAATATACAGACTGGTTGTAATAGAGATCCACAGGCGGATCATAAAACAAAATACAAGAAAACTGAAATAACAGACTTCAGGCATCTAAGGATTTGCAAGATCCTCATATTTGACACCAAGTAGCTACAGCCTAATTTCGAGAGGTACCTGTCACTTAGTCTTTGGAAAATACGTCAGTTTTCACTGGCAAATACAATTAACCGACTCATTTGAAAAGAGTTTATGAAAATTTATTTAGGCGCACAAGGCACAAACCATTTATAACTTGGGACAATCTTTAATAAAATCTTGTATACAGTTTTACATGTTTGTCATATATATGGGGCCGGTTTGGAAGCCGGTCATGATTAACCGACTCACCACTATAAACCCCACAAAGGAGTTATCCCTAACATGTGGGTTATTTAGCATTTGCATCTGTCAGGTGTATGCCTACACCCCGTGCATAGGTCGTGGTCATTTACAAATGAAATGAGCCAAGGATATCTAGGGCACGGTCGTATTAACCACCAATGTTTATGTTATCAAGCAAAACAGATTAAAACGGGTTATGTAAATTTATTAATCACAATCCGATTAAATGATTTCATACCCGACCAAGTGGTATTATTATAATACCGTATCCCAAGCCCGTATAACGGAAAATAAGTTAAAAGTATTTACCTGAGCTAGATGTGTAAGGATGTAACTCAGCCGTATATTTCCTAAAGCCTTATGAAAATACCTTCTACCAAAGCTACTCAATCTGTATAGAAGGTTTATTAACCTATTAGGATACTAACGGGTCTTTATTTAAGTCAAAGACTTAGACCGATTAGTTTGAAAGATACTATACGGTTCGAAACGCTAGATTAAGCGGAGACCGGAACGGAATGTGATTTAGCCCCGACAAGTTTAGATACTTGTATAATATGGGTAAACTAAACACATTCTGGATTTTGAAGATATAATGATAAGGTTAAACCCATTTCGGCTAATTTATGTAAACTAGTTACATAAACCGTACCGAACGCATAAAATGCATAACGGGTAACCAAATGAATTATATATAGGTCTCATATGTTATTATGCTTAAAATATGTTAATACATCAGTAGGATGTTAACATATATGCCCAAAAAGTATTAAAAACCAATTTAAGTCCCGTAGGGGCATTTTGGTCATTTTAATATTTATAAAAGAGGTTTTAAAGTAAGCTGATATTCTGGTCTTAAGTAATCTGCAAAAATATTTATTTTATGTTGTTATAATAATAAGATATCATTCATATGTGAGGTTTATCATTTATGGCCAAACTATGCCCCAAAAGGGTATTTTGGTCATTTCACATATGCTTTTAAGAACATACTTGGAAATCTGAGTTTATGACTTATACCTACTGTAATAATATTAAAATTTATTTAAAAATTCAGTAGGTAACAAGTTTTAGGTGTTAAATATGGTTTTAACCCATACTATGCACCTAATTAGCGTAAAAACCGTTAATTGACAATATTTAAGATGTTTATGTGATTCTGAGATTTTGATCAGCCTTGTAGGCTTAAAATATTTTATTTTTCATATCAAGTATGTAGAAAATGGTTTGGCATGCTAATCCCATGTAAATCACATTTTATTAGTCAAAAGGGCATTATCGTCAATTAAGGAATTTATACAAGAACTCTATATTATGGTCAGTAACAAATCCGACCAAACTTTCCAAAAATTCCTAAAAATGTTAACACAATAGTAGCTAATGAGTTTTGGGTCAAAACCTATGTTTAAACATGACTTATGCATAATAGCGTAATTTAATTAATAAAAAGTTCTAATTTACGATATCATGCATAACTTTAGTTTGAGACCAGAAACTGATGTCAAATTTATTTGACATACTTATATATCAGTAATAAAGCTTTTTGTCCTCTCACATTTTCAAAAATCTCGTTTATATAGCATAAGGGCATAACGGACATTTATAAGCATAATAACGGAAACTAGCATATAATTCAAAATATAAATGACCAGGTAATATAACTCCAGAGGGTTATACTACAACATAATATGGTCCTATTGGAAGCTTAAAATATAGAAGAATTAAGCTTAATCGGGCCAGAACTGAAAGTCAAAGCAAAAGTCAAGCTTTTGCGACTTTCGGTTGCGAACAGACCCTAAACTCAGAATTGTCGGGTTGAACATGCCTTAACATGTTCTAATAATAATTACTAAGTTATTAGAGTGTTAAAATATAATTTATAACCTCTGCATTATTAGTTATAATTATTATTTACAATTTTGTCCAGTTTGACTTTTTAACTAAATAGTTTGACCCGACGATTAACTAAGCAAACAAAATAATTAGGATGTGCCCTTTTAAGGGGTTAACACCTACCTAATTATGGTCACATAACCACATTGATCTCGAATAATGGCTGGACCATTTGAGTCTAAACCGAGAGTCAAAGCTAATTTACGTAACTTTAACTTTTCGATTTTTAATTAAGAAATTGACCTAAAGAGGGGGCTAAGACACTTACAAAGGGTCCTAGCAGTCTTTTCTACAAGAATGAGCTCCCTTTTGTTCAGGAACCTCTAGAGATGAGAGTAGAATAGATTCAAGTGACTTGTGCAAGTGAAATGGTTCAACACATTGCCTATTTATACTTGAAGTCCATGAATCAAGATCATAACAGGTGTTATGGGGATGTTTAGGATCATCCCAGGTGTCCTAGTGGTATTATAATACAATCAACAAGCTCCTGGAATCGATTTGGAAGTGTTTGAGTCGGTGTAACAGCAGAAACCTACAGCTGGCAACTCTTTTCTGAACTGGGCATCTCTCGCGGGCCGCGTAGGACTTAAGGAGAGCCTACGCGGGCCGCGACAACCTTGATTTCAGGTTAAAATTGTTTCTTGTTTGGCAGATTCAGTCCCTGGTCCTTTGTAACTTTATTTAACTTCATTTTTTGCACTTTTAACCTTTGTAGTTAGTTTGTAAAGGATCATGGGTGTAGCAACTCTCACTAAAAGTCCTATTTATTATTAGTCTAATAGGAAACCCAAATTGAGAAACCCAAGTGATTCTGCAGAAACCCTAAAATTTCCAGAACAATCAGAATCAGGATTAGGGCCCCTAAAACTCAGGGGGGGTAAAACCTAGTTGATATTATCTTTACAGATTTACGTGGAAATTGAATTTTAACGAATTGTCGACTCACCTGAGCTAGTTGGACATGTACCTACCCTACCCTAAAAATGTCACCACAGGCGACACGCGGCACGTGACACGGATTCTTCCGCGACTAGCGGGAGGTGCAATTTTTGTGTATAAATAGAAGGGCCTGGCACTTGCATTCTGTTGTTCGTTCGACGTAGAAATTCCAATTCTACGCTGAGTTATAGCAAAAATACTACAAACACACACCAATCCCGAAACGCTGCTACGATTCAGGGTATTAATTCGATCGCTATTACGATTCAACGTCCGATCGATTGAAACTATCCAACGTATGATTAAGTGCTGCTCAAATTGAGTTTATACTTTGTTATTCGTCGTGATTTCGACTTGAATATTTGAGTATTATCCAATTTCGTACTATGCTCTGTTATTCGTTGTGAATCCGCTGAATTGTTAAGTATTGCACTTTGTTAATCGTTGTGAGGGTTTAATCTCGTGAATTGTCGTAAATGCTGTATTGGTTACTTACCTAATTTCGTGTGCGTTAGATTATTAGGCTTATCAGTAGGCTAAACTCTATCCCATACCCTTACAATCAAAGAAGATAAGCAAACCGAGCAAAGCAAAAGCAAAGGTGAGTTCACGAACTTTCTACAAGGCACAGCCATCCTCCAGAGGTAGGATGCCACTCCACTAATCTTCGCACACATGCCTGTAGGGCCGCGACGTGATACGGATACTAGCCTTCGCACACATGTCTGGGAGACCGCGATACGGGCTAGTAAGCCAGCGAACCAACCGTGAATTCACTCAACTTTGTTGTTGACTCGTTGTTACATGCCTTGCAGGTCGTTAGATCCCTAGCTTAAGGAGGTTGCACAAGGAGGCGTGGTCGTTGTGGGAAAACTTATATTAAACTTATGTTTTGCTTCCGCTGTAAACTTAAACTATGTTTTAACACCAATTGTATTGTGTTGGATTTTATAAATAAACTACATGCTTGTTCAATATGATTGGTGGCTATGATCCTGGGCATGTCACGCCTCCAAGGCGGGGTAGGGTTTTGGAGGGGTGTGACAGAGTGGTATCAGAGCCATTGGTTATAGTGAACTTGGTTTTAAAAAGGGAAAAGCTTTTTGATAAAACCAGACTATAACCTGTACAGTAATCCACAACGATGCTTCGCTCCAAGTGCAAGACTCAATACTTTACTGTGTTCTATAATATTCATTTTAAGTGTTATGGCTAAGGTTAAGTCCTCCCTAAGTATTTCATATATCCAACTTTAAGAAATATCTATCTGACGAATAGTTGGTAGTACCTCTTCAAGACATATAAGTGAATGAAAAATTTAAAGATTAGTTGAGAAACCACTTTATATAGAAGACAGAAAGGTTAAGTTTCTCGAGCATAAAAGATTAGTACTGGTCAAAGTCAAATAGGTTTGGAAGAAAGGACCTAAATATACTTAGGAACTCGAAGCAGAAATAAAGCGAAAGTATCCTAACTTATTCCAATAAATCTCGAGGACGAGATTTCTATAAGGAGGGTAGAATGTAGCAACTCTCACTAAAAGTCCTATTTATTATTAGTCTAATAGGAAACCCAAATTGAGAAACCCAAGTGATTCTGCAGAAACCCTAAGATTTCCAGAACAATCAGAATCAGGATTAGGGCCCCTAAAACTCAGGGGGGGTAAAACCTAGTTGATATTATCTTTACAGATTTACGTGGAAATTGAATTTTAACGAATTGTCGACTCACCTGAGCTAGTTGGACATGTACCTACCCTACCCTAAAAATGTCACCACAGGCGACACGCGGCACGCGACACGGATTCTTCCGCGACTAGCGGGAGGTACAATTTTTGTGTATAAATAGAAGGGCCTGGCACTTGCGTTCTGTTGTTCGTTCGACGTAGAAATTCCAATTCTACGCTGAGTTATAGCAAAAATACTACAAACACACACCAATCCCGAAACGCTGCTACGATTCAGGGTATTAATTCGATCGCTATTACGATTCAACGTCCGATCGATTGAAACTATCCAACGTATGATTAAGTGCTGCTCAAATTGAGTTTATACTTTGTTATTCGTCGTGATTTCGACTTGAATATTTGAGTATTATCCAATTTCGGACTATGCTCTGTTATTCGTTGTGAATCCGCTGAATTGTTAAGTATTGCACTTTGTTAATCGTTGTGAGGGTTTAATCTCGTGAATTGTCGTAAATGCTGTATTGGTTACTTACCTAATTTCGTGTGCGTTAGATTATTAGGCTTATCAGTAGGCTAAACTCTATCCCATACCCTTACAATCAAAGAAGATAAGCAAACCGAGCAAAGCAAAAGCAAAGGTGAGTTCACGAACTTTCTACAAGGCACGGCCATCCTCCAGAGGTAGGATGCCACTTCACTAATCTTCGCACACATGCCTGTAGGGCCGCGACGTGATACGGATACTAACCTTCGCACACATGTCTGGGAGACCGCGATACGGGCTAGTAAGCCAGCGAACCAACCGTGAATTCACTCAACTTTGTTGTTGACTCGTTGTTACATGCCTTGCAGGTCGTTAGATCCCTAGCTTAAGGAGGTTGCACAAGGAGGCGTGGTCGTTGTGGGAAAACTTATATTAAACTTATGTTTTGCTTCCGCTGTAAACTTAAACTATGTTTTAACACCAATTGTATTGTGTTGGATTTTATAAATAAACTACATGCTTGTTCAATATGATTGGTGGCTATGATCCTGGGCATGTCACGCCTCCAAGGCGGGGTGGGGTTTTGGAGGGGTGTGACAATGGGAGTATAACCAAACTCCGTTAGGCCCAGTTTCGTTAACTATCACCGAAATCACAAGTTTTTGAACATTGGCGCTTTTAACCCTTAATCTTAGAAATAATACATAACGATCTGAAACCTCGTGAAACTGATATCACTTCTTCTTGGGAGTATATTTGAACACTACAAAGCCTCGGGTTCATTAAAAGGTCACTCAGAGGTAAGAATTAACATGTTGACACGTTTAACCCCTGTAGTTTAAAATCTTTCGATTATTTTCACCAACGGCTTCTTATATTCAAATAATTACTCATTTGAGAATATATTCTTCGTGTATGGTCATTCAGAGGCACAAGTTTGGCATGTTGGCACATTTAGTCCCTTTGGCATCATATTTTCATCGTTTATCAACTTTAGTCCTTCAAACTCAATCTTTCACAGGATTAGGGTTTAGGACACGTGTCTTCACATAATTGGACACATTTTTACGAGGTGTTACATCCTCACCCCCTTAAAAGAAATCTCGACCCCGAGATTTACTTAAACAAGTTAGGGTACTTCTGTCGCATAGTGGACTCAACCTCCCATGTATATTCAGGGCCTCTACGGCCATCCCATTTAACTTTCACTATAGGCACGTGCTTCCTTCGGAGCTTTTTAACTTGTCGATCCTCGATCGATGTAGGTCTTTCAAAAAACCTCAGGCATCAATCTGTACGTCTTTATGAGACATTGCTAATGATTCATCAGCTAGACATTTCTTTTGGTTACAGATGTGGAACACATTGTGAATTCCACTAAGCTCCTCAGGCAAGTTTAGCTTATAAGATACACTGCCGACACATACGATAATCTCGAATGGTCCGATATACCTTGGGCTTAGCTTGCCCTTCTTACCAAAACGCATCACACCTTTCCAGGGTGATACTTTTAGTAAGACTTTGTCGCCTACCTCAAACTTTAGAGGTTTCTGTCTCTTATCAGCATAACTTTTTTGCCTATCCCTGGCAGCCTTTAGGGGATCACGAATTTGGACAATCTTGTCCGTTGTTTCAAGGACTATATCAGGTCCTGATAACTGAGCTTCTCCTATTTCCGCCCAGCAAACAGGCGTTCTACATTTCCTTCCACACAATGCCTCAAAAGGCGAAACCTGAATGCTGGTATGGTAGTTATTATTATAGGAGAACTCGATCAACGGTAGGTGGTCATCCCAGCTACCACCCAAATCAATAACGCATGCACGAAGCATGTCTTCCAAAGTTTGAATTGTACGCTCACTTTGTCTATCTGTTTGAGGATGGTAAGCAGTACTAAAATTCAAACGAGTGCCTAATGATTGTTGGAAAGTTTTCCAAAAATGAGAGGTGTATCTAGTGTCTCTATCGGATATAATAGATACTGGCACTCCGTGGAGGGATACAATCTCATCCACGTATAGCTGAGCTAGCCTGTCGGAGCTATGAGTCTCCTTGATAGGTAATAAATGTGCTGACTTAGTAAGTCTGTCAACTATGACCCATATAGTATCATTTCCATGCCTTGTTTTAGGTAACTTGGTTATAAAATCCATGGTTACCATTTCCCATTTCCATGTGGGAAGTTCAGGTTGTTGTAGCAAACCTGACGGCTTTTGATGTTCAACTTTAATTTGAGCACATGTCAGACATTTAGCTACATGTGTGGCTATAGATTTCTTCAAACCTATCCACCAATAATTGGCTTTCAAATCTTGATACATTTTGGCACCTCCAGGGTGAACTGAGTATTTGGAATTGTGAGCTTCCTGGAGGATTATATCTCTAAGTCCTCCATGAATAGGAACCCAAATTCTACCATTTAATCTGAGGATTCCATCCTTACCAGGTAACAAATGATCAGCTGTTACACCTAACTTTTCACTTGGAAAGTTAGTTTCTAATGTAGCTTCCTTTTGAGCAGCTAACAGCCTTTCATTCAAGTTGTTCTTAAGTTCAATGCTCTTGGCATTAATCCTTATAGGTTTGACTCTTTCCTTTCGGCTTAGAGCATCAACGACTACATTCACTTTGCCAGGATGGTAGCGAATTTCGCAATCATAATCATTTAGAGTCTCCATCCAATGGCGTTGTCTCATATTAAGCTCCTTTTGATTGAATAATTGTTGGAGACTTTTGTGATCCGAATATATCACACATTTAGTTCCATATAGGTAATGTCTCCACAACTTTAGTGCAAATACAACAGCACCCAACTCCAAATTGTTGGTGGTGTAATTCTTTTCATGCACTTTTAGTTGTCGTGATGCATAGACAATCACCTTACCTTTCTGCATAAGCACACAACCCATACCGGTGTGTGAAGCATCACAGTACACGACAAATTCTTCTATCCCTTCAGGCAATGTCAATACAGGAGCATTGCTCAACTTCTGCTTAAGAATCTCAAATGATTCTTGTTGTTTAGGACCCCAAACAAACTTTATATTCTTGTGGGTCAGAGTAGTCAATGGTGCAGCTATTCTTGAGAAGTTCTCAATGAATCTTCTATAATAACCAGCTAATCCCAGAAAGCTGCAAATCTCTGTAGGTGTTTTAGGTGCCTCCCAGTTCATGATTGCTTCTATTTTAGCGGGATCAACTTGGATACCACGCTCGCTCACAATATGTCCAAGGAATTGGACTTCGCGAAGCCAGAACTCGCATTTTGAGAATTTAGCATACAGCTTCTCCTTTTGTAGCAATCCTAAGATACACCGAAGGTGTTTCTCGTGGTCAACTTGACTTCGAGAATAAATAAGTATGTCGTCTATAAAGACAATAACAAACTTATCTATGTATGGCTTGCAGACACGATTCATGAGATCCATGAATGCTGCAGGTGCATTAGTGAGCCCGAAAGGCATCATTAAGAACTCGTAGTGACCATACCTCGTTCTAAACGCTATCTTAGGTACATCTTCAGTTCTTACTTTGAGTTGATGATACCCAAATCTCAAATCGATCTTTAAGAAGAAGCTTGCCCCTTGGAGTTGGTCGAATAAGTCATTGATCCTGGGTAATGGATAACGATTCTTGATCATTACCTTATTTAGCTCACGGTAATCAATGCATAGACGCATTAAACAATCCTTCTTCTTCACAAACAATATAGGAGCTCCCCAAGGTGAAGAGTTGGGTTGTATGAAACCTTTTTTTCCAATAAATCATCCAATTGAGTTCTCAGCTCTTTCATTTCTGTAGGCGCTAGACGGTAAGGAGCTCGTACAATTGGTGCTGATCCAGGCAGAATGTCTATCCTGAATTCGACTTGCCTCTCAGGAGGTAATCCAAGTAATTCATCAGGAAAGACATCAGGGTATTGAGAAATAATTGGGATATCTTCAATCTTGGGTTTCGGGTCATTCACTGTCACTTGTGCCATGTAGATGACACATCCATTCTTCAGACACCTCGAGGCTTTAAGTATAGACACATTATCGGGTAACCCATATTGTGTATCTCCATGAATGGTGACCAATTCACCAGACGGGGTTTTGATGTTAACTAGTTTCTTGTCGCAGGCTATTTGTGCTTGGTTATGCGATAACCAATCCATGCCTAAAATTACATCAAACCCAGCCAATTTCATTAGCAAAAGGGATAGCGGGATAGAATGATTCTTAATGGATATAAAGCATCCATCAAGAAGAGTTGAAGCAGTTTCTAAAGTACCATCTACGAGCTCTACCTCATATTTTATGTCTAGAGTTTTAATAGGTAGATTCAATAACTTACTAAACTTATGGTCTACAAAAGACTTATCAGCACCTGAATCAAATAAAACTCTAGCATAAATATCATTAATGAGGAAGGTACCTGTTATAACGTTATCGTCGTTCACCGCCTCCCTGGCGTTCATCTAAAAAACCCTTGCATTGGTTTTCTTTGCCTCATCAGGCTTCTTAGCATTTTTAGGGCAATTAGTCTTAATGTGCCCCTTTTCATTGCAACCGTAGCAGGTTGCATCCTTGATGTTTCGGCACTCCACAGTCTTGTGCCCTTTCTTCTTGCAAATTCCACAAGGTTTAGCTTGTGGATCCTGGTTGCACTTTCCAAAGTGCCTCTTATCACAAGTTTTACATCTGGGCTTGTCACCCGACTGTCCTTTCTTGGAACCAGAGTTCCCTTTCTTCTTTTTATTCGAATGGTGGGACTGGTCTTCCTCTCTCTTTCTTTTCCCCTCCTCGGTGGATTTCTTTTACTTACTCCTTACAACATCTAGAGTAAGTGACAAGGATAGATCTACAGCAGATCTATAAGTAGCAGGCTTAGAAGCCTTGACATTTCCCTTAATCTCAGGGGCTAATCCACCTATAAAACACGTAACGCGTTTGGGTTCTGGGGTGACCAGATACGGGACAAGTCTCGAAATCGAGTTAAAACTGGTCACATAAGACCTGCAATCCAAATCCTTCATCACCAGAGTGAGGAAGTCAGTCTCTACCCTTTCCACTTCATGCTGAGGACAATAAGTGTCCTTCATAAGATCAACAAATTGATTCCAAGAAAGGTTATACAAAGGAACCTTTCCCGTGGATTGCACCAAAGCTTTCCACCAAGTTAAGGCATCCCCTTTGAAGGACTGGGACACAAACTTAACGATGTCCTCCTTCGCACACCCACTGATATCAATAACAGTTTCCATTTCATCCAACCACTTCATACAATCGATGGCTCCCTTTTCTCCCGTGAAATCTCTTGCTTTACATGAGATGAAATATCTATAAGTACAACCTTTGTTGTACTTGGGAGCCTGATTAACAACAATTTGTCTCTGTGGTTCACTCTTTTGATTGGATGAGTGTCGAGACTCATCCTTTTTCAGCGTAAGCGAATGTGACAGGGGCTTCGTCTGAGTCTTAGACCGAACATTACTCGGTTCCTTGAACATTTTATCCACAGCTTAAGCAACTGTTGTGTCAATTATTGCTTATAATTCAGCACCAGTAACATTTATCCTGGTATCATTATTGTTTCCTCCTACCGGATGACTGTTAACTTCGTCGGAGCCAGCCATGATTTGAACACTAAATCAAACAATAATGATTTATTTAGATTATATAGTGAACCATCGTATTTGATGATTAAATGGTCATGGAATTTAATAAACCATATAGAACATAAGACAAAATCTATTTGATCATGATTTGCTTAGGCTACAAACTAACCATTTTTGGCAATCTAGTAGGATATAATCCTTTATATTTATTAGACAGGGGACATAAGTCACAACTGTCAATGTCATAAAGACATTTTCATATGGCACAAAGGCTCGTCTCGAAGGACATTTAGATGGCACAAACTGCCTTGTCACTAGGACAATTTAAGTATTATTAATGATCTCTTAGATCAGTGATCTCAAGGGTCGAACATAGTTCATCGCCTTTTTGGACAAGAAGTTATATAATATAACAATCTTTGTCAGAATCACTCATTAGTCCAAAGGCAGAACATCTCAAACGGATGTTCTTTTAAGACATCATTTTTGATGTTAGTAGCCATGATTCGCATTGATCATATAGGCCATAAGGGCGGCTTGGAAGAATCCAAGTACTTTTAGGAGTTAGTGTGTTCTCTCAGGTCACACTGCCAGGAATGTTAACATGGTTTAAGATGTTAACAGAGAATCATTGTCTTTAAAAGGGTTATACCATCATAGCCATTTATATTTTGGCTAGGTTAAACCTTTAAGAACTTCTTTTGAAATTTCTTTGCCAGATCAATTTAAAAATTGAAATGATATTTGCAAAATGATGTAATAAAGTACATATATAAAAATTTAAAAGAAATTCCATTAAAATCTAAGCAATTACAGAAATGCCCTAAACGGGTCTTGAAATAAACAAACTGTCCACACAGGGACTACAGAAAAGAAATAAGTCCACAAAGGGACTAAATACATAAATGAAATGTCCACGCAGGGACTTGATTGAAATAATAATACAAAATAAAATAAAACAACTTCTACTTCTTTTTGCCTTTTATGAAGTTCGCGAGTCCTTTAAGAAATTTGTTATGCTTTTTATCGCGTTCCTCCGCTTTTTGTTCAACCTAGTCCAACCACTATAGGATTTGCTATGTTTGAATTTGTGGAGGTGGAGGTTGCTGCTGGTAAGGAGGGTATTGATACCCATGCACAGGATACCCAGTTGGGTATAAGGAGGAAATGGTGAGGGATAAAGTGCATTAAATTAAGCTGCCTCAAGATATAGATCTTGGGCAGGGGCTTGATATCCATAATCCGTAGGAGTTGGATATTCAAATGGGTTATACCCAGATGAAGCTGGGTAAGTTGGTATTAGGTTTTCATAACCCACTGGCGGTGGCGGTGGTGCAAAAGTAACTGGCGGGGGATCATCTTCCAGCACCGCATGAGAAGGTCCACCTATTTGTGGATCTTCGGGGATTGGAGGATATGTGCTTGAATCTTGTGGGGAACTAAATATTGGTCCCCCTCCCACGGACATCCGTGCATTCCTCTTTCGCCTTGGTGGCTCAGGAGGTGGTTTTGGTGGTTATTGAGGTGGTTCCTCAACGGGCAAAGGCAGTGGAGTAACCGCTTGAAGATAAGGTTCCTCCAATGGAGGTTGTGGAGGAGAGTTATGAAAAGAAGGGGTAAATTCCCATTGGTACGTGTTCCACCTTTCAGCCCATGAATCGGGGCCTTGATATGGCGATCCTTCATAAGGAGAACCGCTGGAGATACTGATGGGATATGTTGGCGTCCCGGTTGGTGGCTCTGGATCTGGATCATCATCCATCTCCATATCTTGGGAGAAGTGATCCTCGGGTCCTAGGTGATTATAACCAAGTGGTTCATTGATATAGTCATTTGGGTTAAATTGACCCGGGGAATAAGTTTGGTGTGAATCAGAATGGTGAAATGAATGGGAGTGTAGAGAATGATATGAATGATGTGAATGGTGAGAATGTTGGGGCTCATCTTGAATAGGCGGCCCAAAGGAAGGGTGAAATGATGGTGAAGAACTTAAAGAGACCAAGTGTCTCGCAAGCTCGAATGAATGTCTCCAATTGTCTCACGAATCGGAGCTAGTAAAAGACGCTGATGGTGTGTGCCTGTGTGAGGGTCCAGCATTGCTAGATGGTCCTCCCCTCATAGGACCTTTTCCTTTTCCTCGAACGCGTGGTGGCATTTTAATTAGTAAACCTGTCAAAACAATAAAACAACATATAAATGACAAAAGGAAAGTTAAGAATAAATCCTAGGTCATTTGCCTAGACTCTGAAGTCTAAGGAATGTGCTATTGTGTCATTGAGATTAAACACAAAAGGCTAGTTTTTAATTCACTCAATGTTGGCTCTGATACCAACCTGTCACACCCCGATATTTCCACATATTGCCGGTGGGCCCGGCGGGGAGTATCGTGACGTAGTTGATATCATCATAGTCAATACACACAATATAATAGCACAGTGGAAGGCTTGGTAGTTAAATACTATTACAAACCACAGTGTCCGAATGTCCAAATAAAAGAATATACAGACTGGTTGTAATAGAGATCCACAGGCGGATCATAAAACAAAATACAAGAAAACTGAAATAACAGATTTCAGGCATCTAAGGATTTGCAAGATCCTCATATTTGACACCAAGTAGCTCCAGCCTAATTTCGAGAGGTACCTGTCACTTAGTCTTTGGAAAATACGTCAGTTTTCACTGGTAAATACGATTAACCGACTCATTTGAAAAGAGTTTATGAAAATTGATTTAGGCGCCCAAGGCACAAACCATTTATAACTTGGGACAATCTTTAATAAAATATTGTATACAGTTTTACATGTTCGTCATACATATGGGGCCGGTTTGGAAGCCGGTCATGATTAACCGACTCACCACTATAAAACCCATAAAGGAGTTATCCCCAACATGTGGGTTACTTAGCATTTGCATCTGTCAGGTGTATGCCTACACCCCGTGCATAGGTCGTGGTCATTTACAAATGAAATGAGCCAAGGATATCCAGGACACGGTCGTATTAACCCCCAATGTTTATGTTATCAAACAAAGCAAATTAAAACGGGTTATGTAAATTTATTAATCACAATCCGATTAAATGATTTCATACCCAACCAAGCGGTATTATTATAATACCGTATCCCAAGCCCGTATAACGGAAAATAAGTTAAAAGTATTTACCTGAGCTAGATGTGTAAGGATGTAACTCAGCCGTATATTTCCTAAAGCCTTATGAAAATACCATCTACCGAAGCTACTCAATCTGTATAGAAGGTGATGTGTGTAAAATGCAACATATAAATTACATCAAATGAGGCATAAAACTAACCCTTTTTTAAGTACTAATGTTGGAAAAAGAGTGTTTTTGTCTTCCTTTTGTATTTTCAGGATGAAATGAGCTCAAATTCACAAAAGAAGCAAAAAGACAGCTATTTCTAACATAAATACAAGAAAAGGAACAAAAGTGGACTGCCCGAACCCTCAACGGTATCCTCCCAAGCAGAAAAGAGAAGTCAGAAGACTGAACACGCCTCGTGCTCAGCCAGCACGGGGCCGTGCCCAAGAAGCAGCAAAAAAGACAAACCTATAGAAGCTTCTATTGCCCACCACGGGGCCGTGTCCAGTGAGCACGGGGGCGTGGCGAAAGTACAGCAAGCGCATTAATTGTAATTGCGAATTACCATTAATGAAGAGAGAGAGTGTCAGACGGGCACGGGGGCGTGTCCAGCGGACACGGGGCCGTGCCCAGCCTTCTGTTCAGCCTATAAATAGGAGTGCTTGGTTTCATTTCAACTCATCCCTTGGCACACCACCTCTCTCACACTTCATCCACCATCCACCACCACCATAACACCATCATCCACCACCATCATCCATTGTCCATCATAGAGTGTGTGAGTCGTCTCGGGATCCAAGATTGATCGTAAGAGCTCTTGACAATCAAGGCCATGTTTGCCTAAGTCTCTTACATCACTTGGTGAAGATAAGTGTTTAGTATAATACTTTTTATTTTCAATCTTTTGCACTTTTTATTTGGTTTTGTATTAATGACTTTAATAACTAGTTGCTTATGTTGAAGGTGATCTTTCCTTATCGTTTGTCCGTGGTGTCTTGGCATTATTTTACTGTCTATATAAAATAAAAGATTTTCACCATTCATATCTCCACGGTCTATATGGAGATATGTTGGCTACCTGGTCGGGGGTTAAGGGAACGGTTTGGTAAGGGTCTTGCCCTTGTTCAGCGTTTAGAGGTCCTGCAAGGGACCTGGGTCAAATTTAGTAGGATCTCCTTCAATGCCCATAGGTATTGGATGGCGGGGATCCAAACTATTTGACCCCCTCATAAGTTAACGACTATTAATACTATAACCCGGCTATTTAGGACTGTATCCCTGCTGACTCAGACTACTTAGCCAAGGGTAACGTCACCGCCAAAAGCGGGGCCTACCACAATTTGCATTAATAACTTAATTCATTATCTTCCAATAATCCAACCCTTTTAGGATTGTATCCTTGCTGACTCAAACTACTGGGTTGAGGGTAACGTCGCCTTCAAAAGAGGGGCCTACTACAATAACTAAGATAATCTCTTAAACAAGTGCAAAAGTGCGAAAATAATCAAAGGTTATACTAATACACGAGTCGGATCCAAGTGATTCATCTTGTCTATCTGTTTTTATTTTATTTTATTTTTCAGCATTTAGTTAGTTTTTATTTTCTTAGTTTAAAAACCTTTTCTAAATTTTTGATTTGATTAGACGTTGAGGATAAACCGGTACTAAAAGCTCTTGTGTCCTTGGACGACCTCGGTATCTTACCAACACTATACTACATCACCATGGGTGCACTTGCCCATATGTGTGTTTAGTGTTAGTGAATATCGTGTTTTATAAATTTAAAACTTGGCTAAAAGTGTAAAAAGGGCTTAAAATATACATCTAAATTATATCACACCTAACGCACATCAAGTTTTTGGCGCCGTTGCCGGGGACACAAGGATTTTAAGAAAGTTAGGAATCAACGGCCTAATCATATTTTTATTTTTCTTTTTAATTTTTTTTAGGATTTTCTTAGTTTTTCAGCTTATGCAGAGCTCAGCACGGGCCGTGCCCGCTGAACACGCCCCCGTGCTCAATCATTGGAACTGGCAATCCTATTTTAAGTCAGACACTAAGCTGAACACGGGGCCGTGCTCACTCAACACGCCCCCGTGCCCAAAGATTCTCTTACTGAAAACAGAACCGTTGGATCCCGGCGGTTGGTAATTTCTGACATAAACATGAGTGATAGTAATTCTTGTTACTTTCGGCACTCTTATGGTACGTGGTGTCAATTATGTGGAGGCGAACATGAAGAATTAAAATGTTATTTTCTAAATTATAGGCCCCACTATATAGACCCACCAATTCCTTATAACCTTAAGAGGGGCGAAAGTAAAAATAAGCACTATCTCTCCCTCGAATGTGCCCAGCCAGATATTCTAGGGGAAATGCTCCTTGACGAGTTATTTCAACTAGAAGAGCTAATTCTAAATTGGTCAAAAGAACTTAGGAAGGATTTTATTGATCCGCCCCAAGACGATGACCATGAAGAAATGTTGGAACCGCATTCCGACAACCTCGTTGCTCCCGAAAGTACCTTCATACCTAGAAAAGAATTGGACGATAGTCGTCCCTGTGCCGATTGTGCCGTGAAGGACTCTCCATCGACTTCGTTCGGTGCATACATAGACCTGAGCGATTCGGCATACACCTTCTTTAACAAGAGCCCGGAAAAGGGTTGGACTTGTCCACCTAGAATGAAAATAGGAAATACCCTCACCGACAACCTCTTGCGTTCTCGCCTTAGTATAGGACAATTAAGGTATCTTAGGCACTTTGGGGTTGTTCCAACCAATCAAGAGCCGCCCGATATTGATAAGTCCCTTAAAACTAGACAACTTCATAAAATAGTCCCTCGACACGGGGCCGTGTCCAGCCAACACGCCCCCATGTCCACCAAAAGATTCCCTTCTGATCAGTACGTCAGAATACGGACAAACTGTGTCAGAATTTCACCTGCACACGGGGCCGTGACCAACGAACACGGGGCCGTGTCCAGGACGCTGTCGATTTCTATAAATGCAGCCAAGAATTCTGCACATTTGGACCAACTTGAGACAGAGATTTGAAGGAATCTTCTCTCAAACTATCCTAGGTAAGTCTAAAAGAAGGTTCCAACAACTCATCTTGTCCTTTCCTCTTCTAGCCATTTCCTTCTTCTCCATCTTTCTCCAAGAACTACCATTAAAAGTTTGAATTCTTCAAACTTTGTGGTAGGGATTAATGAGTTTTGTTCAAGGAATCCTGGTAAAAATATGTTATGTAACATTGTTTTAAGTTATTAATGTTTAAAAAGACCCCACAAGTTCATAAAATAACTTAAAATTCCAAGTTTCCTTGCTTCAAAATTCCGCAGAAAGATGAACACGGGGCCGTGCTCAATGAGCACGGGGCCGTGTCCAGATACTGTTTCCTCAAATAAACTATTTTTCAGTTTATTTTTCGTAGAATGTCAAGTGAAAACAGCGAAACATCATCCGTGCATTCATCAAACAGCCGAAGAGGAAGGAGGCCCTCCGTTGAAGCTACGCTTGTGCACTATGTGATAGCATTAAGGGAGGCTCTTGACGAAATGACGTCGGTAGAGGAGGTCCTAATCGACCGTATTAACGATCTTACGGTGGGACTCGAAAGCAGCTTCCAAGAAATTAACCTCTTGCACCAGAGGTTAAATATTCTTGTAGCACCCCCGATGGAACCAGTCCTTCCACAACAAGATTGGAACTTGGCACTCGGGATCAACAACCCTACTGGGTGGGAAGACTTTCCGGCAGAACCTCCAGTGGAACACCAACAAGAGATCCCGGTGGAAATCGAAACTCCTCAAACTAATGCCAATGAGCCTTCCTTTCTCCTTCCAAGGGAGGTGGAGGAGTGGCTCGCCGACATGTGAGGAAAGCCACACCCGGAAGAAGGAGTTTTAAAAGCCTTGTCTAACCAAAATTAGTAGCTTCTTGGAAATTTTGCTAATTAAAATAAAGTGTAGGGCTAGAACTCCATGGTTTAATATTTACGTATTTTCATATTTAGTTTAATGTAAGGACTCTCTATGGTTGCAATGAAATGATGGTTTCTAAAGTTTGATGGTTCATAATGAATAAAACACACTCATGGTGGTAAAGGATGAAAAGGGGAACGAGAAAATGCCCCATGCACAAGAACAAGGCAACCCGACACAAATTTCTCCATTACAGAAGGCTCAACACGGGCCGTGCCCAACCAACACGGCCCCGTGCTGAACCCCCTGCAGAAAAATGCCCAGTTCAGGTAACTGGACACGGGCCGTGTTCACCAGACACGCCCCCGTGTCCAGGCTTCTGTCTCATTTCTTTAATTTTTGTTACTGGCACCTGAACACGGGGCCCTGTCCGGTCCCCACGGGCCCGTGTCCAGACTGCCAGTAACATAAATCTTTGCTTTTTAACACCACATTACACATCCAATCAACCTAAAAATTTATTTCACATTGAGGACAATGTGTAATTTAAGTGTGGGGGGAAGCTAAAACCTTGAAATTTTGCAAGTCCTAACAACAAGCCTTACACAAAACTCTATTGGAACCGCTAAACACCCCAATTTTTTTCAAAAATTTTCATTTTTTTTACTTGTCTAAAGTTTAAGTTAGGAATCCTAAGATTAATAAGGTTATATTTTTACAATTTTACAACCGAGAGCGTCGTGATAACAAGAACCAACATAAGAAATTATGAAACGGCATGACAAGCTTAGTTAAAATTTGATTATATATACTCGATCACATAAAAACCCATTCCCACAAAAATGAGTTTTGAGCCTTTATTGAGCATACAAATTTACATCTTTAGACTAAATGCTCATTTTTCGTTTCTTGTGTGAATAGCCGCTTGGTTCTTACAACTCTAGAACTTGCCACGACGATTCATTCCCGGTCTTTACCAACTTAAACCCAAGTAAGTAAATGATGGAGGCATTAGGACTAACATTTTTTTTCTTTCTACACCATTATTTTTCAATTTTTTTTTACCACCTACCCAAAATCCCCCTAGTTAACCCCTTTGAGCCTAAACCTTTCATTTCTTTACCCTAAAACCTTTTTACCCACCAAAAACCCTTTTTATTTTCACCCTTTATTTTAGTAACAAGCTCGGTTTTTCGTGTGACTAAAAAAAATGATGATGAAATTAGAAATAAACAAACAAAGCTATTAAAAACAAAAGCTTGTTTGGAGGAATACTTCAAAATAAAAGTCACTAAAAACAAAGTGTTTTACGAAAACCGACGCTTTTTACGCTTTTCGCCCTTTTACTAACCACTAACCCAACCACCCACCTTTAGCCCAAGCCTAACCCTTCACCCAAAAAAAAGTCCTCTTGATATTTACAAAGGTTTATAGTTAAAAAAGAGGAGGATTGATTGCTTGGCAAGCTTATGGTAGGAATAAGTTCCATGCCGCTCTCGAGTGATTCACTAAAAATACACCTTCGGCCGAGTGTTGAGTGATCCCCCGTGAGGTATGTGAACTTGTATATAAATGAAATTTTAAAAAAGGCATGCTATGCCCAAATAAGTAATTTCTCTTATGAAACGTTCTAAATAAATCATAACGAACGGGATTGTAAATAAATAAAAATAAAACCCAAAAAGATCTTGGATTCCCGACACTCTATGACAAGCCAAAAACCTTCTCTTCTACCCATTCCATTTGGGAGTGTAAGCCACATATTTAAAGAGTTTTGCTTGAGGACAAGCAAAAGTTCAAGTGTGGGGGTATTTGATGTGTGTAAAATGCAACATATAAATTACATCAAATGAGGCATAAAACTAACCCTTTTTAAGTACTAATGTTGGAAAAAGAGTGTTTTTGTCTTCCTTTTGTATTTTCAGGATGAAATGAGCTCAAATTCACAAAAGAAGCAAAAAGACAGCTATTTCTAACATAAATACAAGAAAAGGAACAAAAGTGGATTGCCCGAACCCTCAACGGTATCCTCCCAAGCAGAAAAGAGAAGTCAGAAGACTGAACACGCCCCGTGCTCAGCCAGCACGGGGCTGTGCCCAAGAAGCAGCAGAAAAGACAAACCTATAGAAGCTTCTATTGCCCACCACGGGGCCGTGTCCAGTGAGCACGGAGGCGTGGCAAAAGTACAGCAGGCGCATTAATTGTAATTGCGAATTACCATTAATGAAGAGAGAGAGTGTCAGACGGGCACGGGGGCGTGTCCAGCGGACACGGGGCCGTGCCCAGCCTTCTGTTCAGCCTATAAATAGGAGTGCTTGGTTTCATTTCAACTCATCCCTTGGCACACCACCTCTCTCACACTTCATCCACCACCCACCACCACCATAACACCGTCATCCACCACCACCATCCATTGTCCATCATAGAGTGTGTGAGTCGTCTCGGGATCCAAGATTGATCGTAAGAGTTCTTGACCATCAAGGCCATGTTTGCCTAAGTCTCTTACATCACTTGGTGAAGACAAGTGTTTAGTATAATACTTTTTATTTTCAATCTTTTGCACTTTTTATTTGGTTTTGTATTAATGACTTTAATAACTAGTTGCTTATGTTGAAGGTGATCTTTCCTTATCGTTTGTCCGTGGTGTCTTGGCATTATTTTACTGTCTATATAAAATAAAAGATTTTCACCATTCATATCTCCACGGTCTATATGGAGGTATGTTGGCTACCTGGTCGGGGGTTAAGGGAACGGTTTGGTAAGGGTCTTGCCCTTGTTCAGCGTTTAGAGGTCCTACAAGGGACCTGGGTCAAATTTAGTAGGATCTCCTTCAAGTCCCATAGGTATTGGATGGCGGGGATCCAAACTCTTTGACCCCCTCATAAGTTAACTACTATTAATACTATAACCCGGCTATTTAGGACTGTATCCCTGCTGACTCAGACTACTTAGCCGAGGGTAACGTCACCGCCAAAAGCGGGGCCTACCACAATTTGCATTAATAACTTAATTCATTATCTTTCAATAATCCGACCCTTTAGGATTGTATCCTTGCTGACTCAAACTACTGGGTTGAGGGTAACGTCGCCTTCAAAAGAGGGGCCTACTACAATAACTAAGATAATCTCTTAAACAAGTGCAAAAGTGCGAAAATAATCAAAGGTTATACTAATACACGAGTCGGATCCAAGTGATTCATCTTGTCTATCTGTTTTTATTTTATTTTATTTTTCAGCATTTAGTTAGTTTTTATTTTCTTAGTTTAAAAACCTTTTCTAAATTTTTTATTTGATTAGACGTTGAGGATAAACCGGTACTAAAAGCTCTTGTGTCCTTGGACGACCTCGGTATCTTACCAACACTATACTACGTCCACGATGGGTGCACTTGCCCATATGTGTGTTTAGTGTTAGTGAATATCGTGTTTTATAAATTTAAAACTTGGCTGAAAGTGCAAAAAGGGCTTAAAATATACATCTAAATTATATCACACCTAACACACATCAGAAGGTTTATTAACCTATTAGGATACTAACGGATCTTTATTTAAGTCAAAGACTTAGACCGGATAGTTTGAAAGATACTATACGGTTCGAAACGCTAGATTAAGCGGAGACCGGAATGGAATGTGATTTAGACCCGACAATTTTGGATACTTGTATAATATGGGTAAACTAAACACATTCTGGATTTTGAAGATTTAATGATAAGGTTAAACCCATTTCGGCTAATTTATGTAAACTAGTTACATAAACCGTACCGAACGCATAAAATGCATAACGGTAACCAAATGAATTATATACAGGTCTCATATGTTATTATGCTTAAAAAATGTTAATACATCAGTAGGATGTTAACATATATGCCCAAAAAGTATTTAAAACCAATTTAAGTCTCGTAAAGGCATTTTGGTCATTTTAATGTTTATAAAAGAGGTTTTATAGTAAGCTGATATTCTGGTCTTAAGTAATCTGCAAAAATATTTATTTTGTGTTGTTATAATAATAAGATATCATTCATATGTGAGGTTTATCATTTATGGCCAAACTATGCCCCAAAAGGGTATTTTGGTCATTTCACATATGCTTTTAAGGACATATTTGGAAATCTGAGTTCATGACTTATACCTACTGTAATAATATTAAAATTTATTTAAAAATTCAGTAGGTAACAAGTCTTAGGTGTTAAATATGGTTTTAACCCATACTATGCACCTAATTAGCGTAAAAACCATCAATTGACGATATTTAAGATGTTTATGTGATTCTGAGATTTTGATCAGCCTTATAGGCTTAAAATATTTCATTTTTCATATCAAGTCAGTAGAAAAAGGTTTGGCATGCTAATCCCATGTAAATCACATTTTATTAGTCAAAAGGGCATTATCATCAATTAAGGAATTTATACAAGAACTCTATATTATGGTCAGTAACAAATCTGACCAAACATTCCAAAAATTCATAAAAATGATATCATAACAGTAGGTAATGAATTTTGGGTCAAAACCTATGTTTAAACATGACTTATGCATAAAAGCGTAATTTAATTAATAAAAAGTTCTAATTTACGATATCATGCATAACTTTAGTTTGAGACCAGAAACTGATGTCAAATTTATTTGACATACTTATATATCAGTAGTAAAGCTTTTTGTCCTCTCACACTTTCAAAAATCTCGTTTATATAGCATAAGGGCATAACGGGCATTAATAAGCATACTAACGGAAACTAGCATATAATTCAAAATATAAATGACCAGGTAATATAACTCCAGAAGGTTATACTACAACATAATATGGTCCTATTGGAAGCTAAAAACATAGAAGAAATAAGCTTAATTGGGTCAGAACTGAAAGTCAAAGCAAAAGTCAAGCTTTTGCGACTTTCGGTTGCGAACCGACCCTAAACTCAGAATTGTCGGGTTAAACATGCCTAAACATGTTTTAATAATAATTACTAAGTTATTAAAGTGTTAAAATATAATTTATAACCTCTGCATTATTAGTTTTATTTATTATTTACAATTCTGTCCAGTTTGACTTTTTAACTAAATAGTTTGACCAGACGATTAACTAAGCAAACGAAATAATTAGGAGGTGCCCTTTTAAGGGGTTAACACCTACCTAATTATGGTCACATAACCACATTCATCTCGAATAATGGCTGGACCATTTGAGTTTAAACCGAGAGTCAAAGCTAATTTACGTAACTTTGACTTTTTGGTTTTTAATTAAGAAAATTGAACTAAAGAGGGGGCTAAGAGACTTACAAAGGGTCCTAGCAATCTTTTCTACAAGAATGAGCTCCCTTTTTGGTCAGGAACCTCCAGAGATGAGAGTAGAATAGATTCAAGTGATTTGTCCAAGTGAAATGGTTCAACACATTGCCTATTTATACTTGAAGGCCATGAATCAAGGTTATAACAGGTGTTATGGGGATGTTTAGGATCATCCCAGGTGTCCTAGTGGTATTATAATACCATCAACAAGCTCCTGGAATCGATTTGGAAGTGTTTGAGTTGGTGTAACAGCAGAAACCTGCAGCTGGCAACTCTTTTCTGAACTGGGCATCTCTCATGGGCCGCGTAGGACTTAAGGGGAGCCTACGCGGGCCGCGAAAACCTTGATTTCAGGTTAAAATTGTTTCTTGTTTGGCAGATTCAGTCCCTGGTCCTTTGCAACTTTATTTAACTTCATTTTTGGTACTTTTAACCTTTGTAGTTAGTTTGTAAAGGATCATGGGAGTATAACCAAACTCCGTTAGGACCGGTTTCGTTAACTATCACCGAAATCACAAGTTTCTGAACATTGACGCTTTTAACCCTTAATCTTGGAAATAATACATAGCGATCTCGAAACCTCGTGAAACTGATATGATTTATTCTTGGGAGTATATTTGAACATTACGAAGCCTCGGGTTCGTTAAAAGGTCACTCAGAGGTAAGAATTAATATGTTGACACGTTTAACCCCTATGGTTTAAAATCTTTCAATTAATTTCACCAACGGCTTCTTATATTCAAATAATTACACATTTGAGAATATATTCTTCGTGTATGGTCATTCAGAGGCACAAGTTTGGCATGTTGACACATTTAGTCCCTTTGGTTTCATATTTTCATCGTTTGTCAACTTTAGTCCTTCAAACTTAATATTTCACATGATTAGGGTTTAGGACACGTGTCTTCACATAATTGGACACGTTTTTACAAGATGTTACAGTGTTGTTCCAATAAATCAACTTTTAGAGACCAAAAGTTATCCCTATAGAGTTAAAATAAACCCTATTGGTGTTGTTCCAATAAACTTTATTCAACTTTACATATTGTTCAAAACATATATACCACTTGTTCTTTTATTTTCAAAACGTGAAATTTAGTAACTAAAGTCTTGAAATGATAAAACCATGATTATTCACTTGAGTAACATGATTAGGAGTTAAAGGAGATGTCACTAAGCAATGTCGCTACAACGGTTCAAGAGTTCTTGCAGCCTGCCACTATGAAAGAACATTTCTTGGACATAATAGATTAGGTGGAAGAACAAAAGCCACGACCGCTAATATCAAAGCCTTTGGTCGATGGAAGGATGTCATTCACAGTGTCAGCAGGACAAAAATTTGAGTCCATAGACAAGATAAATTTCGGGTGGGGCAAGGTGACACTCAGATCATGTCAAGTCCCGAAATCAAGGAAGGATTGTTTTGTGATGAGAATGGGTAGTCCAACAAACGACGAGGATTGGGTTGTTTACATGCATATGTCGTTGATGCACATGAGCTTCATCGAGGCACATGCTAGGGATGTGTTCAAGCCCTTGGATACTGATTACATCCCGATATAACACATGTCCTCTTATTCAATTCCTTGGTCATATAGAAGTGTGATTGGGTGTTTGTATTTGAATAACTATGATCGTCGTGTTACTAAATAAGTGTGTGGTTCTTTGTTACAAAGAACATTGTTGTTGTTTAAAATTTGTGCTATCTTTGTTTGGCTTGTATCGTGTGATATTTCAAATTGTCTATTAGTGTATGTATAAAGTTTACCGTATCATGTTTTGATAAAGATGCTACTTAAGCTTTTGTTTTTTTATGATAAATGGGTTCTTCTTAATCACTTGTAATTTTATGGAACACAACGGGGTTCTTCAACCAAACAAATGTTTAAAAAAAACGTTACAAATTTCATAAATTTATAACAAATCTAGTTTAATATACTAATAGAGTAGATGGAGTAGGAAAAGATAGGCGTAACTCGTGGAGAAATGACATAATTCAATGGTGATCAGTGTCGTATGAGCAAAGGTAAAATACTCAGACTCTGTATCACGAAAAGTGTGTTGTTTCTTGGAACTCCAACTGATGAGGTTGGGTATCGAAGGAACAAGCAATGGTCATTAATAGAGGAACGTTCATTAAGCGATCTACCCAAAGAGCAAATCATCCTTTTATGATCACATATCAACATGCATGTCCAAGTATGTGCATCTAATGCACCCATATCATAAGACCATCATCCTACATGATCTTAAATGCATCAAAGAACATATTTATTTCATGTTCATATAAATCAAAACATGTCCATTCCATTATTATCTAATCATTTTTACATAAATGCAAACATTCTTACATTTATGAACATGTGACAAAAACTTACATACATGCATACATATATGAACTTCCAAAAGTTCACTTTTTAACATATTCATCTCAAATCACAAAACCTTTTTTAGAACATTCTTTTATGACACCTTTTTGACCCATGCATGTAACCATCTTTCAAGAACCAAGTCAAACAAGAATCATTCAACCAAATCAAAACACAACTAAATACACATACTCATACAACTTTCGGCCATACATACATACATACACACACTCATTTTTACTTTGTTTAAAATCTCATTCATTATTACTTTCAAGTTCGTGATTAATTCCAAGTTCAAGAGAAACCTTCCAACATCTCTATCATCACTAAAAATCAAGAATGTGATTTTGAAAATAAGTTTATACCTTCAAGTTTTCTTAGTGGGTTTTTGAAAAAGATGATGATATGAGGTCTTGTTCTTGCTTAAATCTCCATGGAATCACCTCTAAACCTTCATATAAGCTTAAAAACACCTTGGATTGCCTTTAAATCTTCAAGAATTGATTTGAAATTGAAGATGGATAGATGGAAGGGGGTGTTTCGGCCGTAGCTTTTAGAGAGAGAGAGAAGATGATTTGGTTTGTAATTCCTTTCTTGGAATTGTAAGGATTTTAGAGATTTAATAAGCTTAATCATATCTTTTATTCCTATAAGAGCTACAAGTGGCAAAAGGGAAGAGAGAGGTGAGCATGCAAGCCGCCACCTTGTCTCTTTCTCTCTCATACATACATGATGACACATACATATATATACATATAGGGTTTAAACAGGTATTTAACCGGATACCGGGTATTTTATCTAGCGTTTTAATCCCGTTTTAGTGCGTTTTAAATTATTTTTATCATTCTATAAAAATAATCCCACTAAAATATTACTGAAACAATTACCAGTTGTCTTGACTGGCTGTGTTGACAGTAGTTTGTCAGATACGCGTTGTATCGCGCGGTACGCGCTTAAACTCGAAAAGTAGAGTTTCTTAGCGTTTTAATTTAATTTTCCTCACGAACATGAATAAAATTACTATTCTAATCATAACAGACTATTTTTAGGATTTTTAACACTGATCGGGTGGTCACCGACGTTCGTTTCGCATTTTAATTGTTACGCGATAAGCGTTAATTTTATCGTTGCCAACATAATTTTTATCAATGTTTGGATTTACCAACTCATTAAATTTCATATATAAAAATCAAAATCAGTCAAATACAGCCTTTTATCTATTCACAACACGTGTTAAAGTTGTACAGTACGACGGCCTGAAAAGCCTGGTGTCACAGGTTGGCTACCCAGGTTTGATATTGTACTTCGCGTAGGATCCCAGCTTGAAGTAATTTGGCTACTTGTTCGTTCATTGCCTCTGCTTTTTCTGCGCTAAGACTGCGCTTCCCTTGTGCGACTAGTTCCGCGGAAGGTCGGATATTTAAGCAGTATTGTGTTATTTCTCTTAGTCCTCCAGTCATGTCCGCCGGAGACCAAGCGAAGATATCCATGTTGTTCAATAAGAGTTCTTTTAACTTTATGCAAATTGTCAGCGAGAGGCATGTCCTAACAAAATGGTTTGTTCAGGATATTCCTTGTTGAGGACCCATTTTTCTGGTTCGTTTGACGGTGAAGGTTTGGCAACTTGCTGGCTCATCGTCCACATACATCACTTCTTTGATGGAATACAAAATTGCTACCCCGGTTTCCATCGGAAAACCACAAGCGGCGTGTGGTATGGAGGTAATCATGCTGAACTCCCTCTGAGATCGTCTCCCTAGTAATACATCATGGCGCGATGTTGCTGGCATAACCATAAAATTGACTGTGACCGTGCGCGAGTGCTCTCCATCTGAGAGAGTTACAGGGAATGCGATTTGACCCAACGGAAAGACAGCTTCATTGCAGAAACCAATGAGAGGAAAATTCACTGGTTTTAAGCGCGCCTTATCCTCTGCGTTTAGTTGCTTAAAGCATTGCTCGTAAATTATATCCATGGAATTTCCTGGATCTATAAACATATAATCAGTGCGATAGTGGTCGAAGATACCAGTGATGATTACTGGACATTTTCTTGAGGACCTCCTGGAACGCCAGGGAAAACTACTTGTTGCTCTCGCTAGTGCTGCTTTTGGTTCCGTTTTTGCGGTCTTCGTGAAGGTCCTCCTTGTACCATACTTATATGTTTCACCTTGGTTTCTTAGTGGTCGTTATCTTCTGGATTTTGTAGTATATATTTGAGTGGCTCCAGATATCTTTGGTTACTAAGTTGGATGTTCCGCTGATGTGTTGGTTTTAGGTCCAACACTGCGTTCTCGGATTTCTTCTTTAGTGTATCTTCCCCTTGGGATTCCTGATGACCAGATCTGTGGTGGAAATTTTCAGATCTAGAATTTGGTGCAAAAATTTGGTTCATGGTGTTCTGGAATCTGGTGAACTAGTACTCTGGAGTTTCCTCTGGAAGGAGATCTGGGTGACTCCGAGTTCCAGATTTCATTTCTGAGGTAACAGAGATTGTTACCTGGTGACAATTGTTGTTGTTATCTGTTTTTCCCATGACTCCATCGATCTGAATAACCTGGGTTGGATTACCCTTGTTTCCGGATCGAGGACTTGATGGGTGAATTGATGAATTCTCTGTCATGGAAAACAGAGATCAAAGAGAAATGAATCAAAACGAGAAGATGTGAATAAAAAATGAGAAATCGGTGGGCGCCAATGAAGAAACACTGGTTCAAATAACCGGAATCAATTGGACTATGGGGTTTCGATCTGCATAAAATGGTTAGCTCTTCTGGTTTGATTTTGGGGGTGACTGATCTCCTTCTTCGAACGATAACTGCAAAATGAACAGTCCTTGGACTCGCCACGGGGAGAATGGGGGTTCTCCCCGTGACCACCCTCCAGCATGAGAATCAGTACAGGTTTTAAGGAAGAAGAAGAAGTAATAGTAAAGTGAAGTGAGAGTAACTTGAGAAATTGTACCTGAATTATCCTTGTTTATAACCGAAGTTTGGGCGGGAAAGTTTGTTGACGGAGGATGTAACGGAAAGTAATTTCCGTGGGCGGTTATTTTCTCCACCGTTAATCACTAACGAATGTGTGTGCACACGGATCGTGGTCATGATCAACAGCTGGGGAGATGCCACGTGGAAAGTGGGCAAGTGTGGATCTTTCTTCAATTTGGTGCCATCATCGTCACTTAGAGGAGTGCCCAAGATGATGCCATGTGGCCATTCGGTTATAACCGAATGGTGATGTACGATAAAGCCTTCTAGAAGGTTTACAGCTGTAATCCCATGTGGCTCTGCTTCAGGCAAATTCTGTTGTAACAGAAAAGTTATTTTTTATCCAAGTCTGGATGACATTCGCGCGGAGATGTTGTTAGGACCTTATCCTAACTGTTCTGCTGCATGAGAGCTTGCGCAAGAATATGCTACTGGCTCTATCTTGGTGCGCGGATGTTGGAGACCGCTTTCTTTTAAGTTCTCTTTTTTAGAACCAGTGCACTGTCGCACAAGGTTCTTTGAAAGAGGTTTATTTGGTGGTGAATTTGTGGTATGGTCCCGAGCACCTGCGCAAGGTTTTTGGGACCTTACCCCTTCACAATCCCAAGTGAGTACATAGTCCCCTCTTTTACCGCTTTCAAATATTTTGGGGAGAAACACTTGTGCTTACATTGTTACTTTCATGCTTTTCATGCTTTTATGACATATGTTTGCTATGTTCATCTAGTACACATATAGTACATGATTTCAATTATCTTTTGCTATGTTTGTTGACTGAGCATGCTAGCACATTGATTTCATAGACTCTTTTGTTGCATATGTTTACTCAGCATATGGACACATTGATTTACATAACATTTCTGCTGCATATGTTTACTCAGCATATGGGCACATTGATTTCATGAATATTTCTACTATATATGTTTACTTATCATACTTAGTACATGGTTTTCAGATGACATGCTTACATTGGTTATAACATTTGGTATGTTTAACGGGACAATAATACATTCATTAAAATTGATCACGCCGCTCGGTAGTATGTAATGGTACCATAGGACTTGACAAATCCCGTTCCCGGATTCCTAGGTTTGTTTAGAAGTAGGGAATGACAGAATCCGAAAACATATTTGATAAACCTTTAACTTGTTAAGGGTTTGTCCGACAGTCGCAAGGCTTAAATGTATGCGATAAACACTACTGTGTAAATGTTTGTAATCATAAAGCATTGGTTTCTGCAAAACATAACTTTTGATTTAAACCTAGGTTTATTCAAAGACATTGTTTTGTACGTTTTACATATGGGATTGATTAAATACTTTTTATTCACCATACATGACATTTGGTTACACATTGACATTATATATATGGTTTGAGTAAATACTTTTTACTTGCCATACATTACATTTGATTATACATGACATGGTTTACACTTGACACTGGACATTGTTTATACATAAACATTTTGACATTAGTTTAAACAAGACATTTTGGATGGTTATTGATAAGTGATTTACATAACGAGGCGTGTGTAATATGATAAAAGCATGGTGGATACGCCGCTGGTACTTCCTATATATAAGTGCTTTTATGATATTACATATCGCAGCGTTATCTAAACCACTTCGACAAAGACATGATACATTTTTATACAAATAACATATTTTTACAAGACATTGTTTTACAAATGACATTTTTACACAAATTCATTTCTACTTGGTTATTATTTAACCATGCATTTTTCTTTTATTATCATCTGATTTTCACTTCGATTTTCATATGATTTTATAAAAAGAAAACATTTTTATAAGGTTCATGACTACTTTTGTTAAATAATTCTTTTAACTACAAGTCATAATCCTTCATCAACAAAACCTATGTATCTCACAGGCATTTTTATGCTGGCGTACTTATTTTCACATGTGTTTCAGGAGCTAATGTTTGATGATGATTGTGCTACACTTAGGCGGACTCGAGCCTTAGTGACTTAAAATGAAGCAAGAACTGTTTAGTTTATGTTATGTTTCCTAAAATTCCAAGACAATGTAAACAATTATTCTAATAAAACCAAACATTATGTACCATGTGTTGTGAAACAATAATTCTGTCGCTCCACTCTCCGATGTTTCCGTCGCGGTTTGTTGTTTTACGCGGTCGGGGTGTGTGACACAAGGGGTAAACGACGATGACGTTTGGAGGACAACGATTGAGTTTTGAGTTTGAGACGGTTATCATTTTATTTAAAAATTAAAAGTAATTGGGAAACAACACAATCTAAGTTTATTACATAATGGTATTAATTTAATTAATTCAACATCCTATAACTGAACGGCGTGATGAGTATTAATTTAATTAATTCAACAGCCTATATCTGAACGGCGTGATGAGTATAGGCACGACTGTACGTAAGCTGGTGGTGGCCGAAGTTAGTTTTTGTATGGTTAGATAATGTCTGGTTGGTCTTTGTGGTTTACCATTTTGCAGACTTGGTCCCGAGAGTTCAATAATTACAGAGTTGCTCCTAGTAGTTGCAGTTTTTAAACACGATTGATCCTTATCACTAACCTAAGTTAAATATCTCACTTAAGTGTATGTGAAATGTCTAGTTTACCCCTAAGTTTAAAAAAAACAAATAAAAATAAGTAGTCTCATCCCCACCCTTTTCTTCTTCTTAAGCATTCCACCACCACTTCTTCTACCACAAACCACCACTGAACACTGATGTGTGTCGGTGTGTATATATTTTTTAATGAGTATTTAAGCCCCTTTACACTTTTAGCCAAGTTTTAAATTTATAAAACACGATATTTACTAACACTAAACACACATATGGGCAAGTGCACCCATCGTGGACGTAGTATAGTGTTGGTAAGATACCGAGGTCGTCCAAGGACACAAGAGCTTTTAGTACCGGTTTATCCTCAACGTCTAATCAAATCAAAAAGTTAGAAAAATGTTTTAAACTAAGAAAAATAAAAACTAACTAAATGCTGAAAATAAAATAAAAACAGATAGACAAGATGAATCACTTGGATCCGACACGTGTATTAGTATAACCTTTGATTATTTTTGCACTTTTGCACTTGTTTAAGAGATTATCTTAGTTATTGTAGTAGGCCCCTCTTTTGAAGGCGACGTTACCCTCAACCCAGTAGTTTGAGTCAGCAAGGATACAATCCTAAAGGGTCGGATTATTGAAAGATAATGAATTAAGTTATTAATGCAAATTGTGGTAGGCCCCGCTTTTGGCGGTGACGTTACCCTCGGCTAAGTAGTCTGAGTCAGCAGGGATACAGTCCTAAATAGCCGGGTTATAGTATTAATAGTAGTTAACTTATGAGGGGGTCAAAGAGTTTGGATCCTCGCCATCCAATACCTATGGGAATTGAAGGAGATCCTACTAAATTTGACCCAGGTCCCAAGCAGGACCTCTAAACGCTGAACAAGGGCAAGACTCTTACCAAACCGTTCCCTTAACCCCCGACCAGGTAGCCAACATACCTCCATATAGACCGTGGAGATATGAATGGTGAAAATCTTTTATTTTATATAGACAGTAAAATAATGCCAAGACACCACGGACAAACGATAAGGAAAGATCACCTTCAACATAAGTATCTAGTTATTAAAGTCATTAATACAAAACCAAATAAAAAGTGCAAAAGATTAAAAATAAAAAGTATTATACTAAACATTTGTCTTCACCAAGTGATGTAAGAGACTTAGGCAAACATGGCCTTGATTGTCAAGAACTCTTACGATCAATCTTGGATCCCGAGACGACTCACACACTCTACGATGGACAATGGATGATGGTGGTGGATGATGGTGTTATGGTGGTGGTGGGTGGTGGATGAAGTGTGAGAGAGGTGGTGTGCCAAGGGATGAGAGAGAATGAAACCAAGCTCCTCTATTTATAGGCTGAACAGAAGGCTGGACACGGCCCCGTGTCCGCTGGACACGGCCTCGTGCCCGTCTGACATTCTCTCTCTTCATTAATTGTAATTGCGAATTACAATTAATGCGCCTGCTGTACTTTCACCACGCCCCCGTGCCCGCTGGACACGGCCCCGTGGTGGGCAATGGAAGCTTCTACTGGTTTGTCTTTTCTGCTGCTTCCTGGGCACGCCCCCGTGTTCGCTGGACACGGGGCGTGTTCAGACTCTGTTTCTTCTCCTTTGCTTTGGGAGGTGCCGTTGAGGGTCCGGGCAGTCTACTTTTGTTCCTTTTCTTGTATTTATGGTAGAATAAGTTGTCTTTTTGCTTCTTTTGTGATTTTGAGCTCATTTAATCCTGAAAATACAAAAGGAAGACAAAAACACTATTTTTCCAACATTAGTACTCAAAAAGGGTTAGTTTTATGCCTTAATTGATGTGATTTATATGTTGCATTTTACACACATCAAATACCCCCACACTTGAACTTTTGCTTGTCCTCAAGCAAAACTCTTTAAATGTGGCTTACACTCCCAAATGGAATAGGTAGAAGAGAAGTTTTTAGCTTGTCCTAGAGTGTCGGGAATCCAAGGTCTTTGTAAGTTTTATTTTTATTTATTTACAATCCTATTCGTTATGATTTATTTTGAACGTTTCATAAGATAAATTACTTATTTGGGCATAGCATGCCTTATTAAAATTCTATTTATATACAAGTTCACATACCTCACGGGAGATCACTCAACACTCGGCCGAAGGTGTATATTTTAGTGAATCACTCGAGAGCGGCACGGAACTTACGCCTTCCATAAGCTTGCCAAGCAATCAATCCTCCTCCTTTTTAACTTTTTACCTTTGTAAATATCAAGAGGACTTTTGGGTGAAGGGTTAGGCTTGGGTTAAAGGTGGGTGGTTGGTTAGTGGTTAGTAAAAAGGGCGAAAATCGTAAAAAGCGTCGGTTTTCGTAAAATACCTTGTTTTTAGTGACTTTTTATTTTGAAGTATTTCTCCAAACAAGCTTTTTTATAGCTTTTGTTTGTTTTTGACTTCATCATCATCATTTTTTTTTTTTGATCGTCACATAAAAAGGTGAGTTTACGAAAAAGCGAGCTTGTTACTAAAATAAAGGGTGAAAAATAAAAAGGTTTTTGGTGGGTAAAAAGGGTTTTGGGGTAATGAAATGAAAGGTTTAGGCTCAAAGGGGCTATCTAGAGGGATTTTGGGTAGGTAATAAAAAAAATGAAAAATAATGGTTTTGAAAGAAAATGGTTAGTCCTAATGCCTCCATCATTTACTTACTTGGGTTTAAGTTGGTAAGGACCGGGAATGTATCGTCGTGGCAAGTTCTAGATTTGTAAGAACCGAGCGGCTATTCACACAAGAAATGAAAAATGAGCATTTAATCTAAATATGTATATTTTTGTGCTCAATAAAGGCTCAAAACTCACTTTTGTGGGAATGGGTTTTTAATGTGATCAAGTATATATAATCGAATTTTTAACTAGACTTGTTATGCTCTTTCATAATTTTCTTATTTTGGTTCTTTTTTTTTTTTATCACGACGCTATCGGTTGTAAACTTGTAAAAATATAACCTTTTTAGAACTTGTTATTCCCAACTTAAACTAAGACAAGTAAATAAAAAAATTGAAAAAGTTTTTGAAAAAATTTGGGGTGTTTAGCGGTTCCAATAGAGTTTTGTGTAAGGCTTGTGTTTAGGATTTTGCAAAATTTCATGGTTTTAGCATCCCCCCCCCCCCCCACACTTAAATTACACATTGTCCTCAATGTGTCCAAAAATAATGTTTTTGGTTGATTAGAATGTGTAAAAGTGGGTTTAAAAGCAAAGGTTTATGATACTGGCAGTCTGGACACGGCCCCGTGTCCATTGGACACGGCCCCGTGGTGAACTGCCAGTAACGAAAACTTACAGAAGGTGAACACGGGGGCGTGTTGGCTGGACACGGCCTCGTGTCTGGCAAAAAATTGCAGGTCAGTAGCCAAACAGCAGATCTGGGAGATGAACACCAGGGCGTGTCGGCTGGACACGTCCCCATGTGGACAGTCTGTTAGCCTGAAAAATAGGTTTTTTCTCCCGTTTTCTCCATCTCGGGGCTGCAAGTGCTAATGTTTAGCACTCTACCCCTTGCATTGCACCTGTTTAATCACTCAATACCAAACCAAACAAGCACAAACCATCCTAATTTACCATCGTCAAGCGTCATCCAAACATAAAGTAAAAATAAAACAAAGATAAAAAGTAGTTAGAGAAAGTAAATTGTTCGACAAATGGCACGCAGGCCATGAATTGTTTGATAGATAGAAGGGCACTTAAACCTGTGGGCTCATCACCAACCAGCCCCTTGTTCCTCCAAGCCTCCTACTCCATGTCTTCATCACTACCATCACCTCCGCCCTCGTGCCTCGCCATGTACTCCCGGATGCTACCGATATCATCTTGTATATCGTTAATGTTGCATTCGATAGCTCCAACCCGGTGGTGTGTGTTGTTGCCGAGATTGTAGGTGTTCCTTGTGCACATGAGGTTTTCCTGCAAAAGATCATGTAAACTTTGAAAGTTAGGAAAACCACCTCCTTGAGAGGAGGATTGGCCCGGATCGCCTTGGGGTGGGTACTGAAAATGGGGATGTGGTGCATGAAGAACTAGAGCCTCCTGCGGGTTCCATGCATAGCCTTGCGTCCTCTGAAAGCTCACCGTCCCGTCCTCCGCTTCATAAAGCAAGTTCATGGATCGGCAAATGTGATAATCGACCCGTCCCGACCATGGACTCCTTTCGAAGGACCTTGGGATATTCGTGAAGTGCTTGAAAAGACGGTACACCCATCCTCCGAAGAAGATCGGTGTAGGAGCATGAGCAAGGCGGTTTAGGTGCATGTTTCACAGTAGGAGGTACGGAACATCGAGAGGCTTCTGGTTGTGGATGCAGTGAAGGACGACCAAATCTTTCAACCCAACAACGCCACTACTGTTGTGGCGTTGGTTCAGCGAGTACGATAGGAGCCTGTGGATGTATCGGTATAGCGGGTCCCTCAGTTTGGTGCTTTTGGTGCTGCTCGGGTTGTAGATTCCTTCACCTATTTGAGCCCATGCGGCTTGGCGTTCAGTTGCATCCAAGTCTCGTAATCCCCCAGTATTCTCTTCATTCCCCGCTTCCTCTTCACTATATAGCCCAATGATGGCTCCAAACTGTGCCATGGAGGTTGTGAACGTGGTCCCTCCACATCGGAATGTGACTGCATCATGGTCAAACGGGTCACATCTCGAGTTGAAAAGGAAGGTGCTGTAGAACTCCATCGTGCATTGATGCACCGACCGTAGTCGGGTGGTCAACGCGACATGCAGTGGACCCCTCACAATGTTGTTGAAGCGGTCAAGTTGATTCATCATGGTTAGCAAGTCAGTACACGCCCGCCTTGGGTATTCTTCCGGTCTTGTTTGTAGAACCTCGTATCGTGCCCTAGCGTCCAGTTCACTTGCGTTAAACCTTGTGAATTTAGCCATCTGAAAAGAATACATAAAAAGTTAGTACGAAACAAGGAAAATCAGAGTGATACTGCAAACAGTGGGCTGGACACGGCCCCGTGTTCGGCGGACACGGCCCCGTGTCCAGGCGTCTGTAACCCAAAAATTTCATTTTTCGTCCCGGTTTCGAAAACCTGAAAATTTTTAGCCCAATAGTAGCGGTTTCCCCCGAAAATGAAACCCTAAGTGTCATTTTTCCCAAAACAAACCGTTTACCCTTTCAATTTCGTGTTTTTCGGTTCAAGAACAAGGGTTTGGTGTTTTAGTTGGAAATCGGACAAATCTATCAACAATACATGCTTATTTACTTTCTACTACTCTAATCTAAACTACTGCTAACAAATTTCATCAAAAATTTTGAGTTCGATCCGGATGAACATGAAGAACCCTAGATTTTTCCCCAATTTTTTATGTTTTAACTACATGCAAGTAACTAATCTAACTACTAAGGAGGATAGAATCATACCTTGACGTTGTTAGATTCGGTGGTGACGTTGAAAAACTGCAGAAAATCGCCTCAAACCAGAGCGTTTTCGGCTAAACGGGGCGTGTGGAATGGTGTAACTGATAGGAAAAGAGGGTTTTATCCCGACAGTCGCCTCGACACGGCCCCGTGCCGAGCAAAGTTTTTTTTTTTTTTTTTGTGCTCGTGTGTATGCCCCTTATTTCCGAAAAATGGTTAGACGATTTACCGGTTTTTAAACGTACACTTACCTGTAACATGTCGGGTATGAGTTTATTCGTTAACCGTTTGAAGTGAGATCTCCTCTTCCTCATCCTCAATGGATCCTCGGTAGAGTTTCAGCCGTTGGCCATTGACTTTAAATGGCGTCCCATTTCGAGTTTTAATTTCTACTGCACCGTGTGGAAAAACATGGGTGACAGAAAAAGGTCCTGACCACCTAGATTTTAGCTTACCAGGAAATAATCGAAGTCGTGAATTAAACAATAGAACTTGATCTCCTACCCGAAATTCATTGGATTTAATATATTTATCGTGTATATTTTTTTTATTCTTTCCTTATAAATTTCGGAGTTAGAATATGCATAATTCCTTAGCTCGTCTAATTCGTTTATTTGACAAAATCGATTTTTACCGGCAATTTCCAAATCTAAGTTTACGTTTTTTATTGCCCAGTAGGCTTTGTGAGCTATTTCTACTGGCAAGTGACAACTTTTTCCATAGACGAGTTTATATGGGTTGTGCCTATAGTGGTTTTATAAGCAGTTCGAAAAGCCCATAAAGCATCGTCTAATTTGTCGGCCCATTCTTTTTTATTTATTCCTACGGTTTTTTCAAGTATTCGTTTTAAACCTCGATTAGTCACTTCGGCTTGCCCATTTGTTTGAGGGTGATATGCTGTTGAGACCCGGTGATAGACCCCATACCTTGTTAATATTTTTTCGAGTTGATGATTGCAAAAATGGGTACCTCTATCACTTATTAAAGCCTTTGGTGTCCCGAAGCGAGAAAACAGTTTTTTCAGAAATTTTACCACTACTCTCCCATCATTTGTTGGAAGAGCCTCGGCCTCTGCCCATTTAGACAAGTAATCGACTGCCACAAGTATATATTTGTTTCCCTTTGAAGGTGGGAAAGGTCCCATGAAATCGAGTCCCCACACATCAAAGATTTCACAGACGAGAATGCCGTTTTGAGGCATTTTGTTTTTGGAAGAAATATTACCTGATCTCTAGCAGGCATCACATGTCTTTACAAGGTTTTGTGCATCCTTGTAAATGGTTGGCCAGTAAAATCCCGAATCAAATACCTTTCGTGCGGTACTTGCGGCACCATGATGTCCTCCGTATGGACCTTCATGACAATGACGGAGAATTCTTCGTGCTTCATTACCATGGACACACCTTCGGATGAGCTGGTCGGCACACATTTTGAAAAGATAGGGGTCTTCCCAAAAGTAATGCTTTACATCAGCAAAGAATTTCTTTCTTTGATGATGTGGCCATCCTTTGGTGACTATACCGCTAGCTAAGAAATTAGCGTAGTCGGCATACCATGGTTCTTGTCTACTTTCCATCATTTCCAAGGATTCCGTGGGAAATTTCTCGTTGATTTGCTCGTCTCTGGTTGTTTCCAAAGCTGGGTCTTCTAAGCGCGAGAGATGATCTGCAGCAGTGTTTTCTGCTCCTCTTTTGTCCTTGATTTCAATGTCGAATTCTTGGAGGAGTAGAATCCATCTGATCAAACGGGGTTTTGCGTCTTGCTTCTTGAAGAGGTACCTGATGGCTGCATGGTCTGTATAGACTACTGTTTTAGAAAGAACAAGATAAGAACGAAATTTATCAAAAGCAAATACCACTGCTAGTAATTCTTTTTCTGTAGTTGTATAATTTTCTTGTGCGTCATTAAGAGTTTTACTAGCATAATAAATTGGGTGGAAATGCTTTTCTTTTCTTTGTCCCAAGACTGCCCCAACAGCAAAGTCACTTGCATCACACATGATTTCGAAAGGAAATTTCCAATCTGGCGCTATCATGATGGGTGCATTGACTAGCATTTCCTTGAGGGTTAGAAATGCTTGATTGCATTCCTTGTCAAAGATGAAGGGTGCATCTTTTTCAAGTAATTTTGTTAGAGGTCTTGAAATTTTTGAAAAGTCTTTGATAAACCTTCTATAAAATCCGGCATGTCCTAGGAAACTTCTGATTGCTCGTACGGAGGATGGAGGAGGTAATCGAGAAATAGTTTCTATTTTTGCTCGATCAACTTCCATTCCTTCGCTTGAGATTTTATGACCGAGTACTATTCCCTCTGTCACCATGAAATGGCATTTTTCCCAGTTAAGGGCGAGGTTAGTTTCCTCACATCGGGATAGCATTCGTTCAAGATTATCGAGGCATTGGTCATATGAGTCTCCAAAGATGGAAAAGTCGTCCATGAAGACTTCCATTGTCTTTTCGATCATATCATGGAAAATGGCGACCATACAACGTTGAAATGTTGCAGGCGCATTACATAGACCGAATGGCATGCGTCGATATGCAAAAGTTCCGTAGGGACATGTGAAAGTTGTTTTCTCTTGGTCTTCTGGTGCTATCGGTATTTGAAAGTAACCTGAAAAACCATCTAAGAAACAATAAAATTTATGACCTGATAATCTTTCTAACATTTGATCAATGAAGGGTAAAGGAAAGTGGTCTTTCCTTGTCGCTTCATTTAATCGCCTATAATCTATACAAACTCTCCATCCTGTGACGGTTCTCGTTGGTATTAATTCATTTTTCTCGTTAGTTATTACCGTCATACCTCCTTTCTTTGGGACTACTTGAACGGGACTTACCCACGGGCTATCGGAGATAGGGTAGATTAGTCCGGCGTCGAGTAGTTTGATGACTTCATTCTTAACCACTTCTTGAACATTGGGGTTCACTCTTCGTTGTGGTTGAATTACCGTTTTGTAGTCATCGTTCATTAGAATTTTGTGCGTGCACATGGAAGGGCTTATTCCTTTAATATCTACAAGCTTCCAAACGATCGCGTTTTTGTGTTTTTTAAGTAGGTTAACTAATTTCTCTTTTTCTACATTACTTAAGTTAGATGAAATAATTACGGGTAAACTACCTTCTTTGCCTAGAAAAGCATATTCCAAACCTTTAGGAAGTTCTTTGAGCTCAATGGGTGGGTCATTAGAAGACACCTTATTTTGTGGCTCATCTAGATTAAGAATCTTAAAGGTTTGTTCTATGGCTATCTCTTCTTCGACAAAGTGGTCTTCTTCGTTGGTCGTATCGGGTGGTTCAGCTTCATCTTCAATTAGGGGGTCATTGTTGCCAAAAGGATATTTCATTGAGCGCTCAAGATCTATGCTCCTTTTGAATGCCCCTAATTGAAGAGGTAGATTGTTGAATTTCCGGTTTTTCAAAGCTTTATGAGTTTGTACAAAAGGTTTTCCCAAGACTAAGGGGGCGTCATCTAGGATGACGAAGTCGGTTGGGATTACCATTTGATTTGTTTGAACCAAAACATCTTCAACTACACCGATTGATTTCATTACTTTTCAATCGGATAGAAAAATGGGTATTTGAAGTGGAGTAAAATCACTAATACTTAATTTTTCAAAAATGTAATTAGGCATTATGTTAACACAAAGATCTTTATCGATGGTGATATTACTAATAAATGAATTTTGAAAGAAACATGGAACCGGTGTAATGTTAATTTCAAAAGGATCTTCTTTTATTAGCGAGGTTTGATCATTAGTTAACTTAACACTTACTAAGTCTTTGATTTTAGCACTAGTGTTTAACTCTTTTAAAAACTTAGCATGAGGGGTTATTAAACAATGATTTTCGAAAGTAGGTGACAAGAGAGTAATTTCCTCAAAATTAGACTCTTCTTGAATTTTGACATTATTGGACTCACCTCTTTCGTTGTTTAACTCATGTGTTGGTTTTTCACTTTCTTGTTCTTCCATTTCTACACTTTCAACTACCTCTACGTTATTATCATTTTTTAGCTCTTCTCTTGCGCGGGATTCCTCTTCCCTTGCGCGAGATTCTTTTATATAACGTTCGATAGTTTTAAGTTGTTCCAATATCCTATTAGTTACTTCGGTGAGAGAAAAAGAATTTGGATCCTCAAAGCTTGAATCTGGTTGTTCGATCCTTGGTTCCTCATAATACTCATATGAAGTAGATGGTTCACACCATTGTTCTTCATTGTAAGTATATGATGGATAAGGGTCGAAACTTTGTTCTTCATAGTACTCATATGAGGTGGGTTGTTCACGCCATGGTTCCTCATAATAAGAGTATGAAGGTGGTGGCTCATATCTTGAATCTTCAAAGTATGAGTATGAAGGCTCATACCTTGGTTCATCAAAATATGAGTATGAGGGAGTAGGTTCATACCTTTGGTCTTCATAGGATGTGTATGAAGTTGATGGCTCGTACCTGGGCTCCTCATAATGGTTGTATGAATTGGATGGTTGATATGAGTTATTATATTGAACCGAGCGTGCGTTACGACAATTAGTGCAATAATTACCCCTATAATCATCCTCATCATAGGTGTAGTTGTAACCTCTTGAGTATTGATCCATAAGAATCACTCAACAGATCACAACTGAGTCTCGGGACCAGAAAACAAAAATAAGACGGAAACAGAAGTTGGACACGGCCCCGTGTTGAGTGAACACGGCCCCGTGTTCAGGGTCTGTATCTGGGCGTTTTAATTAAATTTACTGGTCACGTTGAACACGGGGGCGTATTGAGTGAACACGGCCCCGTGGTCAGACTCTGTATCTGGGTATTTAAGTAAAAATATGCAGCACGGGGGCGTGTTCAGTGAGCACGGCCCCGTGTTCAGGCTACTGTAAATGCAAAACTAAACTAAAATGCAGAAAAATGCGCGCGCGTTTTAAAAAGGTTTTGAAAAATAGATTAGGCCGTCGATTTTAAGCTTTCTTAAAATCCTTGTGTCCCCGGCAACGGCGCCAAAAACTTGATGTGTGTCGGTGTGTATATATTTTTTAATGAGTATTTAAGCCCCTTTACACTTTTAGCCAAGTTTTAAATTTATAAAACACGATATTTACTAACACTAAACACACATATGGGCAAGTGCACCCATCGTGGACGTAGTATAGTGTTGGTAAGATACCGAGGTCGTCCAAGGACACAAGAGCTTTTAATACCGGTTTATCCTCAACGTCTAATCAAATCAAAAAGTTAGAAAAATCTTTTAAACTAAGAAAAATAAAAACTAACTAAATGCTGAAAATAAAATAAAAACAGATAGACAAGATGAATCACTTGGATCCGACACGTGTATTAGTATAACCTTTGATTATTTTTGCACTTTTGCACTTGTTTAAGAGATTATCTTAGTTATTGTAGTAGGCCCCTCTTTTGAAGGCGACGTTACCCTCAACCCAGTAGTTTGAGTCAGCAAGGATACAATCCTAAAGGGTCGGATTATTGAAAGATAATGAATTAAGTTATTAATGCAAATTGTGGTAGGCCCCGCTTTTGGCGGTGACGTTACCCTCGGCTAAGTAGTCTGAGTCAGCAGGGATACAGTCCTAAATAGCCGGGTTATAGTATTAATAGTAGTTAACTTATGGGGGGGTCAAAGAGTTTGGATCCCCGCCATCCAATACCTATGGGTATTGAAGGAGATCCTACTAAATTTGACCCAGGTCCCAAGCAGGACCTCTAAACGCTGAACAAGGGCAAGACCCTTACCAAACCGTTCCCTTAACCCCCGACCAGGTAGCCAACATACCTCCATATAGACCGTGGAGATATGAATGGTGAAAATCTTTTATTTTATATAGACAGTAAAATAATGCCAAGACACCACGGACAAACGATAAGGAAAGATCACCTTCAACATAAGTAACTAGTTATTAAAGTCATTAATACAAAACCAAATAAAAAGTGCAAAAGATTAAAAATAAAAAGTATTATACTAAACACTTGTCTTCACCAAGTGATGTAAGAGACTTAGGCAAACATGGCCTTGATTGTCAAGAACTCTTACGATCAATCTTGGATCCCGAGACGACTCACACACTCTACGATGGACAATGGATGATGGTGGTGGATGATGGTGTTATGGTGGTGGTGGGTGGTGGATGAAGTGTGAGAGAGGTGGTGTGCCAAGGGATGAGAGAGAATGAAACCAAGCTCCTCTATTTATAGGCTGAACAGAAGGCTGGACACGGCCCCGTGTCCGCTGGACATGGCCCCGTGCCCGTCTGACATTCTCTCTCTTCATTAATTGTAATTGCGAATTACAATTAATGCGCCTGCTGTACTTTCACCACGCCCCCGTGCCCGCTGGACACGGCCCCGTGGTGGGCAATGGAAGCTTCTACTGGTTTGTCTTTTCTGCTGCTTCCTGGGCACGCCCCCGTGTTCGCTAGACACGGGGCGTGTTCAGACTCTGTTTCTTCTCCTTTGCTTTGGGAGGTGCCGTTGAGGGTCCGGGCAGTCTACTTTTGTTCCTTTTCTTGTATTTATGGTAGAATTAGTTGTCTTTTTGCTTCTTTTGTGATTTTGAGCTCATTTAATCCTGAAAATACAAAAGGAAGACAAAAACACTATTTTTCCAACATTAGTACTCAAAAAGGGTTAGTTTTATGCCTTAATTGATGTGATTTATATGTTGCATTTTACACACATCAAACACCCACCATACAATTGCGATCTTTGCTTGAATATTTACACTGGCAACTAATACAAGTGGCTATAAATATATAAAATATTTTTAGTAAAACTCATTTCAGGACAGATTACAGATACAACAGTAAAGAACTTACTCACACAGATTTGCAAAGTCCAATTGTTGTTTTCTATTGTAACAATTCATCTTCCGCGATTACAGTTATGTGATTTCTGTACACCCACTCCACCACCCTCCTCCACCATCTTACACCCACCACCATACACCCATACCACCGTCTCCCCTCCACCATCATACACCCACAACCACCACCACCATACACCCACCAACACCGTACACCCACACCACCATCTCCCCTCCACCACCGTACACCCACACCACCATTTCTCTTCCACCACCGTCACCACCGTCTCCCCTCCACCGTATACCCCTGCTCCACCACCGTACACCCAAACCAACGTCTCCCCTCCACCACCACTGCTCTTGCTGCGACCACCTCAACAGCATTCATCAAAACCAGCCACCACCGCGGAACCTGTTGTGCCGTTTCTTAGAGAGACAGAGAAAGATGAGAGGAATGGGGGAAAGGATATGGTTTGGTGGTGTGTGTTAGGGTTTTTGAGGTAAAGAGAAAGAAAGAGGGGTGGGATCTGTGTTATGTTTTGATTTTTATTTTTTTAAATTTCACACATATTTAAGTGAGATATTTAATTTAGGTTAGTGATAAGACTATCCCCAATGCATCCTTAATATCCTTGCCCTCCTTAGAGCATCCACAATAAGGGATTTTTTCTCATTTTTAGAAGCCATGTAGGAGAGAGAGTGGTGAGGTGGAGGAGAGAAGATATTGATTAGTTTGTGATGAAATATGAGAAAAAATGAGTTTGTGAGAGGGGGAAGGAGGAGAGAGGAGAGAGAGGAAATGTGTTTTTATAGGTTGTGAGAGGGGTAAGCGGGAGAAACTTTGTTATTGGTTGGGCAATGCCAACATGGCAACCCAAAAACATCAAAAAATGGATGGTTATTGGGATGCTCTTACAAGCCCTTACAATTGGAGTAAGAGTGCACTTTAAGGCCCTTAACAATGGAGCCCTTAATTATGGATGTATGTTTATATTGGTTTTGTTGATAAGGTGGGCCCAAACTATAAGAAAAAATCTTTTATTTAAATATTGTGTGTAATGGGTAGTGATGAGGTGAAAATTTAGAAGAGTAAGGATGAATGGAGTGGTTAAATATTTGGAGTAGGTAAACTCTCAAATCACCCAATCAAACAGTGTCACGTCATTTTACCTATTTTATTTACCTATTGCTCAAAAACATTGGCGGCGGTTTACCTATCTTGGATTAGGTAAACTATTATTTAAAAAAAAGATAATAAAAGAAACCATCCAATCATCACCAAGCCTTCATCTTTCCTCATCGGTAAAGGTTCACCGATCACACAACCACCCCGAGCAGTAAACACCATTGGCGGCGGTGTTACCGCTCGGTAAACACCTTTACCGCTAGTGTTTACCGCCCACTCCGTTCACCCTAAGGATATTTGTAGGGTTGGAGATAAAGTAAAGGTTTTAAGGATTTGTAAGGATATGATGTGGCAGATGACGTAGCAGCTAAGGATGCTTAAGGGCGCCTGTAGCAGTAGAGATAGTATAAGGATCAACCGTGTTTAAAAATTACAGCTGTTAGCACCAACTCTGTAATTATTGAACCATTGGGACCAAGTATGCAAAAATGGCAAACCATAGGGACCATTTAACTCTAGATTTGCTTTCAAGCGTGAGAAGTAGCCGGACGTTTAAAGCATTGATCGAGACCAATCACAAAATTTACTTTTTTTTATGAGTTTAGGAAGTTTGATTTGAGAATGAGTAATGCTCCTGAATCACGAGTCGGGGGTCTCATTCGAAGTAGTTTCTCTATTCCTATAGGGTAGAGGTAAGGCTGTCTACATCTTACTCTCCTCAACCCTACATTTGCTTTGCTATTGGTGGCATGAGTGGACCCACATAGAGTAGGTAGGGGTCCCCGAACCCCAATGTTTTTAAAAAAATTAGTAGATTCGGTATATTAAATTGTACAATAACCCCATAAATATAATTAGGTGAACAACATAGAAAGAAAAGGAAACCTGGTGTAGTGGTAAATCCATCTCTTTATCAACAAGAGGTCATGGGTTCAATCCTTATATAGCTTGTTTTTCCTCCTTTTTTTAAAAATCTAGTTCAAACCTCGCTATGACCCGACCCGAACGAGGACCAACCCAAAAATATTAACGTTTTGTTAGGAAAATTTTGAACACCGAAAAAATGGATCCCATTAAAAAAAATCTTGGGTCCGCTATTAATTGATGGAATTTACTGAGTATGATGATAATGTTCCTGAATGAATTAAATCATACCAAGAGCTATGTACCGTGAGGTTATATCACATTGCATTTAATGTTGCTTATAAAATGATATTGTGTAAATGAAATTTTATTGTTTACATGCTATTCATGTTATCAGTTTAGGAAGTTTGAGTTGAGAATAAGTAATCCTAAATGACCATGTACCATCAGGTTATATCACAGCGCATTTATTGTTGCTTATTAAAATGACTATGGTTAAAATGAAAATTGTTTTTGGAAAATTACTAAAATAAACATTTTGAGTAACCTTTTTATTAAAGTAGTCACTGACTTCTAGCCTGTGCAATAGACATCTAAAACCATCCAATCACGATTCGAAAAATTAGCATTGCGGGCTAGGGTGGCTAGAATTTAGCCGGCACAAAAAAAAATAAAAATAAATAAAAATAAAAAAACCTTGAAAGGTATGCATGTGTCCATAAAAATAGTAAATTAAAATAATACACATGTAAAGCATAGGCTAATTAATATTAGATGGCGTTAAAAAGCGAGGAATGTCTATTTAAAAAAAGGGCTAAAAGTCGCTATTTTAGTAAAAAGGTTGGTAAAACGTTTATTCTAGTGATTTTCCCAATCTTGTTCTATAAATATCACTGATAAATTGCTAGCATCGTCCAACCTACACGAGTTCAAAGCCTCGCTAGCTCTAAATTGCTCTTGCAGATATGGACATTAGGAGTGACAGTTTCTCGGTGAAGGTGACTCAAAAGGAAGTGGTTCATGCTGAAGAAGCATGTAATGAGCACTGGTTACCCTTTACAAACTTTGATTTGCTTGTGCCACCTTTGGAGGTTGGCTCAATCTTCTTTTACAAGAAACCCGCCCATGCGACGAGTTTCTTCACCATTGTAAACACGCTTAAAGCTTCTCTATCTCAAGCTCTCGCACTCTACCCTCCCCTCGCAGGCGAGATAGCGTGGAATGGAGCTGCTGGAGAGAATCAAATTCACTGCAACAACCGAGGGGTTTACTTCATTGAAGCTGTTGCTGACGTGGTTCTCAAGGAACTGAATTTGTACAATCCTGATGAGTGCATAGAGGGTAAACTAATGCCCAAGAAACTACTACATGGGGTTCTTGCTATCCAGGTAATCAATAACTATTAACCCTGGATTCAAAAATCTCAATACATATATTAACGTAGTACATGTATTTATTTTTTTCATTTATCTTTTTTCGTGTGAATTAGAAGTTTAATTAAACTTAATAATGCATGCATGATAAATCTGATTAGGGCTGTAAACGAGCCGAGTAGAGCCGAGCTCGACCCAGCTCGAGCTCGGCTAGAACTCAATTCGAGCTGGCTCGGCTAGAACTCGAATTTCAAATCAAGCTGAGATTTGAGGCTCGAGCTCAACTCGATTAAAATTCGAGTTGGCTCGGCTCGGCTCGATCTAGCTCAAACTTATAAAGAACCGCAAAATTTACTACTTAAAAAGCCCCAAAAATGAATCTTTTTATAGACTTAGGACCACAATTGCAATTTAATTTAACCAAATGGCTAATTATGCAAGTATAAATATAAATAGTTACTTCACATTGTACATTGTCTTTACCTTCTTTTAGGGTTATTGGATTTTATCACCCCTAACTATTGGCTATTGCCCGCTGTCACCCCCAATTATCACTTTGACGTCCGTCACCCCCAGCTTAACACTTAGTGTGTTCTGTCACCACGTCGTTAACTGATTACTTACTTTTGATCATGTTACTATACTTTTGGGAGTGTCATAGGGATCTTAGGAAGGTTTTAGGGATCTTAGGACCCCTCCAAAAGTATAGTAACAGGATCAAAAGTTAGTGATCAGTAACGACACGGTGACAGAACACACTAAGCGTTAAGTTGGAGGTGGCGGACGTCAAAGTGATAGTTGAGAGTGGCAGCGGCCAATAGCCAATAATTAAGGGATGATAAAATCCAATAACCCCTTCTTTTATAGGTGAGATACTCCGCTGATTTTTGTCTTTTGAGCGAAGTGGGACAAAAAAATGAAAGATGTAAACCTTATCGAGCCGGCTCACGAGGCGAGCCAGGCCAAGCTCGAGCTCGGCTCGTTTACAAACCGAGCCAAGCCGAGCTGGCTCGTTTACAACCGAGCCAATTTCGAACCAAGCTTTTTTCGAACTTTTTTCGAGCGAGCTACGAGCCACGGGTTTTTTGAACACCCCTAAATCTGATAAAGGAAAAAAAATATCTAAGAAATCAGTTGAACTTAGATTATAAAAGGAAGTTGGTGATAGCTACCAGAATTCGTATGCACGTTGCTGCGGGATATGCCGAAAAGGATATTCATCATAAAAACGAATGTTGGTATCGGTTCCGATAATAATGATACTATATCGGTCATTGTGACAGCGGGTGTTCGATCTATATCGGTCCGGTTCCTTATGGTACCGGTATGATACTAGCATTCGGTATAGCAACCTAAAGAGATACATAGATCGAAAATTATAAAAACGAATATCGGTTCCCGTTTGGATAATATCGATACCGGTACCGATGTTATTCGGACGGAACCGGTTCGTTTCGTTTCGTCATGACACCGGTTGAAATGTAAAAAAAAAACATTAAAACGAGTACGAGTAGAGGTATAGATGTTTTCGAACAATATTTGTTTGGTTCGTCACAGTAAATGACAAAAAAATAGTACCCGTTTGTTTTTTAATGTAACTTTTATTGAAAAGTACATAAAATAAGCAGGTCATATCAATTATTATAATGGATAACATGTACATTTATGCATGCTTCAATTACTTGTATCTTACTTTTCCCAACTCGGTTTTAGCAAAACTTGTGTCGAGAGGTAGACAAAAATAAGCACATCGTAATAGAGTACTTGGAATTATATAAAACAACATATTTTAAAAGTCATAAGAGAAAAACAAATACAATATTTTCGGTACTTTTGGTAACATGGTGTTTCAGTTAGATGTACATTAGCACTTATAACTCGGTTTAACAAAAAGGCTACATAGAGACATAGATAAAAATGAGTATACATACTTAGATTTTTATTAAATATGATATCTTAAAAGTAATAAGAGAAAAATAAAATATGTTTAAATTTAGTTATAATATAGCAAATTAATAAAAGTAAATTAACAGTATGCCCACACTGATTTTTTTTTTTAAATAGTGAATTCAAATGCATGTAACGGGAATAACTAAATTCACTAGTGAGAAATTAAATGTAGTGAAAAGCATGGTTCCTTGCAGCACCGGTACGCTACTAGTATTTGGTATTGAAACCGAAAGAGATACGTAAATTGAAAATAATAAAACGAAAATCGGTGCTGGTTTGGATAATATTGATCCCGGTACAGATGTTATTCAGATGGAACCGGTTCGTTTCATCATGACACCAGTAGAAATGTAAAAAAAAAAAACATTAAAACAAGTACTGGTAGAGGTATGGATTAGGGCTGTAATTAGAACGAGTACTGGTAGAGGTATGGATTAGGGCTGTAAACGAACTGAACGGACACAAACATGGCATTGTTCGTGTTCGTTCGTTAAGGAACAAGCTTGTTCATGAACTGTTCATGAACTGTTCACGAACGCTTGCCGAACGAGATTTCTTGTTCGTGTTCGTTCATTAAGGAAACGAACATGTTCGTGAACTGTTCACGAACACTTACCATATGCTAATGAACTCTAACAAATGTTCATGAACATAAATAAGCACAAACGACGTTTATGAACACAATATTCATTTTAGAATAAAATCTGCATTTTCATCACAAACATTACGAAGAATCCACAAAAAATAAATAAACATTTAACATAATTATTCAAACACAGTTGGCGTGATTATCAAAAACATGATAAACACAAAATTAAGAGTTTGTCAAGCTTTAACACAAACTAAAATTGGAATATTGAAATGAAGGATGTTGTGAGAGGCATACAAGATAACTAGGGTTCAAAGTTTTAAAAACTAGAAATAATAAAACAAAATACAACGTATAAAAACCTTTAAACGAACTAACACAAATAAATATTAATGAGCAAACATAAATGAACTCCTTACTGAACGCTCACGAACATAAACGAACACATTATCGAACGTTCACGAACATAAACGAACGAACACAACATTTGTTCATGTTCGTTCGTTTAATAATTTAACGAACGAAATTTCTTGTTTGTGTTCGTTCATTTACCTAAACGAACGAACATAAACGAACTTCCCGCCGAACGGTTCACGAACTATTCGCTGTTTGGTTCGTTTACAACCCTAGTATGGATGTTTTTCGGACAATATTTGTTTGGTTCGTCACAGTAAAGGACAAAAAAATAGTACCCGTTTGTTTTTAAATATAACTTTTATTGAAACGTAGATAATATAAGCATGTCGCATCAAATTGTTATGATAAAGAAAAAGGGTAAGCAGCGGCACTTTATATATAAGAAAATTAAGCAATGAGGCAGCTTGGATAACATGTACATTTATGCATGCTTCAATTACTTGTATCTTACCTTTCCCCACTCAGTTTTGAGCAAAACTTCTGTTGAGAGGTAGACAAAAATAAGCACATTGTAATAGAGTACCCGGAATTACATAAAACATCGTATTTTAAAAGTTATAAGAGAAAAACAAATACAATATTTTCGTTAGTTTTGATAACATAAATGTGGTGTTTCAATTAGCTGCACATTAACACTCACAACTCGGTTTAAGAAAAAGGCTACATGGAGACGTAGATAAAAATGAGTACATCATATTGACATACTTAAGTTTTTATAAAAGATAAGTATTTTTACAAACATTTTAATTTTCATCATCATCATACTCAGTAAATCCCACCAATATCAAAGCTAAGGTAGGGTCTGAGGAGGGTAAGATGCAAACAACCTTACCCTTACCTCGTAGGAATATAGAGTTTACTTCAAGTGAGACTCCCGGCTCGATAGTAGTTTTGCATCAAGTCTTGGACATAAAGCACATCACACTCAACAATCGGGACAAAGGCCTATTAGTGCATGTACCATTTTGTCTTTCGGATGTCAACGCCACCACATGATGCATGATTTACCGTTCGCTGCTTTTAACGTTATTTTCACAAAATAGTAGAATAATGTTAAAATTAGTGCAATTTCACTTCCCCCCCCCCCAAGGGCCCACACATATATAATTATATGTGCACACCGTAAGTGGAACGTATTCTATGAACATTTTTATACAATAGTAATCATTTTTATTTTTATTCGATATTACACCGATTGTATGTATGGTATAGGTGTAGTAGGGTAGGAGTTGGCTACAAAGCTTACTTTTCCTACAAAGTGTAGGAAGCAATTTCCTTTATACATGTGGCATTTAGTTATTTTATACAAAAGGGTATAATGGTAATTGGATAATTATTTTAATTATGGAAGATTTATTATCCTAAACAAATTAACGAGTTACTTAAGGAAACTGTATATCTCCATTGATTTCAAAATCGACTATAATATTTTATATCATGATTATCGCAAATTCATATTCACATTCCATTATTTCTTTAAGGTGTGTTTTATCAGTTTCTTGTTCTTCACACTGTGTTATATCAGTTTTCACATCCCCTCGTTAATTTTGAAACATAAAACACATCTATAATTTTCTAGACGTTGTCTTTTATCTGTTTCTGGGCTCTTCACATTGTGTTATATCAGTTTTCATAATTAAACACACCTGTTACACATAAAACACACCGGCGTCTTGATATAAAACACACCAATGTCTGAAATACACAATATAAAACACACAAATGTTTGATTCAATGTAGACATACTAGTGTCTTAAATACACAATATAAAACACATCAGTGTCTTAAATACATAATATAAAACACACCAGGTTCGGAGCTGTGGAGGTTTAAAACACAGCAGTTTCCGAGGAGAGAAGATAGAAAGAGAGAGAGAGAGAGAGAGAGAGAGAGAGAGAGGGAGAGAGAAACTTACGAAAATGATGGGGAAGTTATGGTATGATAGTTATTTCCTTATTTAAAATAAATTAAATGACACATTTGTCCTCAATCAATTAAATTAGCCTATTTTTAAGACAAATATATTACCAAAATGACATCAAGATAATCTCAACCATCAAGCACACCCATCTAATGGTCAAGATCACTTCCTACACTTTGTAGGAAAAACACACTTTGTAGAGGAACCCCACCCAGGTGTAGTATAGGTCTCGAATTGGCCTCGTGTAAACCTATAAGTGTAGTATTGTATCATATAGGTCTCGCATAGGTCTATAGGTGTAGTATCATATCGTATAGGTATAGTATAGGTCCCGTATTGGCCTCGTATAAGCCTATAAGTGTAGTATAGGTTCGTATAGACCTATAGGTGTCGTATCGTATCGTATAGGTATACATAGTATAGTATAGTATATGATAGGATAAGATACTATACGATACTACACCTATAGGTCTATACGAGGCATATACGAGACCTATACAACACTATACCATACATTACTTAACAATGTTTTTATTTATTAAAAAAAGTACATATTCTTATAAAACTTTGCTAAAATGATTAATATTTTATAAAAACAACACGCCCCATATATACCTATACGAGACATGTTTGGTAAAAAGGACCATTTGACACTTGGGTCCACATCTCACAAAATTACTAATCAAAATATTAGGTGTAAAGTGTCGGCATTTTTTTTTTGCCTACGGACTCAGAGAGGAGGCACTATTTTTGTCGGCCCTGAAAAAGAGGGAGGTGCACCAATCTAAAAATTACAAGTGTAAAAGTGCAGACACTATTTTTGCCAGCGGCTAAAGGAGCAGACACCATTTTTGCCGACACAGAAAAAGAGAGGGGTACACTAATAAAAAGATTTTAAGTGTAAAAGTCGAGGCCCTTTAAGCCCTTGATTCGCCGGCTAAAGATGAAATGATGGTCAACACGCCTATTTTCATGATTTTCCATTCTTTGTGTCTATATATACTCTATAGCTCTTTACCATTTGGCTATTATTATTAATGAACTTATTGCAATATGATTTACTTTATTAAAATGCAGGTTACAAAGTTAAAATGTGATGGCATGGTGATAGGGATCATGGTTGATCATCGTATAGTAGATGGTTACTCAGCTAACATGTTTATTTCATCATGGGCAGACATAACTCGATCTAAAACTCCATCAATGATCCCCTCCTTTGAGAGGTCATACCTAAAACCAAGGTCCCCAAAAGTTTATTCACCATTAATAGACAATGTGTTTGCTCCATTTTTACCACCATCCAACCCTGATACAAATGACCTAGGTAAAGAAGACGGTGACAAGTATCCACATGTTAATCGCGTATACTACATCGAGGGTGAGCAACTTAAAATGTTACAACAGTTGGTGAACGAAAACGGGGCCAGGAGGTCTAAGCTAGTGGCATTCACCTCTTTCTTGTGGAAGCTAGTGGCTTTGAGCATGGAAAACTCAGGAAAACAAAATGAAGCATGTAATGTGATTGTTGCTGTAGATGGAAGAAGAAGGTTGAGCTAGAAAGAAGGAGAAGAGAAAGAAAAATTGATGATGTCACACTTTGGCAATCTCCTATCCATGCCATTCGGGTCAAAAAAACCACAGGTAATAAATTTCACTACAAGGAAAAACATTTGTTGAAACCAACTTTTTTTAACTTTTAGGGACGACATATGGTATCCACATCTATTGTTCCTATAGGCCTGTCCCTACAGGTTGTTAAGGTGGTCCCTATTGGTGTTGTTACAATAGACCAACTTTTAGAGACCAAAAGTCGTCCCTATAGAGTTAAAATAAACCCTATTGGTGTTGTTCCTATAAACTTTATTCAACTTTACATATTGTTCAAAACATATATACCACTTGTTCTTTTATTTTCAAAACGTGAAATTTAGTAACTAAATTCTTGAAATGATAAAACCATGATTATTCACTTGGGTAACATGATTAGGAGTTAAAGGAGATGTCACTAAGCAATGTCGCTACAACGGTTCAAGAGTTCTTGCAGCCTGCCACTACGAAAGAACATTTCTTGGACATAATAGATTGGGTGGAAGAACAAAAGCCACGACCGCTAATATTAAAGGCTTTGGTCGATGGAAGGATGTCATTCACAGTGTCAGCAGGACAAAAATTTGAGACCATGGACAAGATAGATTTCGGATGGGGCAAGGTGACATTCGGATCATGTCATGTCCCAAAATCAAGGAAGGATTGTTTTGTGATGACAATGGGTAGTCCAACAAACGACGAGGATTGGGTTGTTTACATGCATATGCCGCTGATGCACATGAGCTTCATCGAGGCACATGCTAGTTATATGTTCAAGCCCTTGGATACTGATTACATAGAAGTGTAATTGGGTGTTTGCATTTGAATAACTATGTTCGTCGTGTTACTAAATAAGTGTGTGGTTCTTTGTTACAAAGAACATTGTTTCCGTTTACAATTTGTGTTATCTTTGCTTGGCTTGTATCGTGTGATATTTCAAATTGTCTTTTAATGAATGTATAAAGTTTACCGTATTATGTTTTATGATAAAGATGCTACTTAAGCTTTTGTTTTTTATGATAAATGGGTGCTTGTTAATCACTTGTAATTTTATGGAACAAGGGGGTTCTTAAACCACACAGATGTTTAAAAAAAAGTTACAAATTTCACAATTTTATAACAATTCTAGTTTAATATACTAATCAAAGTGCATGTATTTATTTTGATGGCCAAGTTGGTTGCACTAATATTGTCACACCATAGAGTAGATGGAGCAGGAAAAGACAGGCGTAACTCGTGGAGAAACGACATAATTCAATGGTGATCAGTGTCGTATGAGCAAAGGTAAAATACTCAGACTCAGTACGGTATCACGAAAAGTGTGTTGTTTCTTGAAACTCCAACTGATGAGGTTGGGTATCCAAGGAACAAGCAATAGTCGTTAGTAGAGCGACGTTCATTAAGCGATCTACCCAAAGAGTGAGTGGTGAACACAAGAGTTATCTTCACGGTTGTCACTAATTTTAGGTGCTCGAATATCAATTAACTTGATTACATATTTTTCAGTTTGGGTCGGGTCAAACTATTTTGGAAACTCAAAACCTAGCATTATTCAAATTCAAGATCCTTACTGACGATCTCATGACTTCACTTAAGTAAATTACTTTAGTCCATAGTTTTGTAACAGCCTAGCATTATGGAAAGGATCCACTGGAGTATTAAGTGTGTTTGATTTCGAACTCAATCTCAACAGTCAGGGAGAGACCATGGTTCAATTCCTGGCATGAGATAAAATTTGGTTTAATTTAAGAGTAGTGTTATGAGGGCCAGGTTGCATGATCAATCTTCAACGCAAAAATAATTGTGGTATTCTATAATCTATACAGGTAGTGCAAAAGATTAGAACGTTTGGCTTCATCCCCCAAAGGGAGATTCTCCTCTAGGGCTGTTCATGAGCCGAGCCGAGCCTAGCCAGGGTAAGCTCGGGCTCGGCTCGATTATAAACCGAGCTGGCTCGGCTCGGCTCGGATTTTAAACCGAGCTGAAAATCTAGGCTCGGGCTCGGCTTGGTTTTAAACCGAGCTGGCTCGGCTCGGCTTGGTTTGGCTCGATTTTATAGAGAAAAATATAATATATAACTCTCAAAATTCAATAGCCTAAAATATTATTCAATACTTCAAAAAACATATTCAAAATAACTTTATCCTAATACATTACAAGTTAAAATCATGTTTAACAACGGAAAATAAGTTTTACAATTTCAGTGAAACAATATTAGTTCTTTAGCAAGGTAATTAAGATTCAAATATGTCATGGATATCAAATTACAAGCCTGAATATATATAAATAATAACAAGTTTTTTTGTAATATATAATGTATATATTATGAAGAAAATAATCCGATATAAGCCGAGTTGAGCTACCAAGCGAGCCAAACCGAGCCTACTCGGTTCGCTACGAGCTGAGCCGAGCTGGCTCACTTTCTAACCGAGCCGAGCTGGCTCGGCTCACTTTCAAACCGAGCCATATCGAGCGAGCTTTTTCCGAGCTAAATCCGAGCGAGCTCCGAGCTGCGAGCTTTTTGGACAGCCCTATTCTCCTCCAACTCAAAGCTAGTTATCATTTAATGCGTACACTTGGAGCACCCTGTCGCATACTACGTTTAATAAAATGTGAGACGCAGTGACAAAGCTTGAGATTTCAGACAAACAGGGGGGTCAAAAACGTATATACCAAAAAATTTCTATAAAATCAGGGGGTCGAAAATGTATACACACCCAAAAATTTCTATACAAAAACTACATACTCTCTCCTACTGAGCGAAAAGTTCAGATGTCTGCCGCCCCTCTCGCCCTTGGTGAGACGGTCAAGGTATGATACGTTGACTTATTACAGAATGGCACAGTTATGTGAAACCTTTTTTAAAATGGCTACCTCACCACCACTAATCCGAGAACTATAGGACTACCAAACCGACAACGTCACTTCCACACCATATGCAGGGTGGTATTTCCGGCGTGGATTCCACGCTTACACGATATGGTCTAATTTTGTTACCGTTTTGAAACACAATTTAACAACCAAGTATTAATCCGTTTCGAACCCAATCTTCTGTGATTTTTATATGTTATGATGTTAAGCAAGCAACACAGTTGAGTGGGGTTATGTGATGTGCCAATCAAGTTATCGAAACATGTTATATCAAATCGTGCTCCAAAGTATGTAAAAAAAATGTTTATTGATAGTGGTCAAACGTATAAACATCTTTAACAATTAATTAATTAAGTAGTTAATAAAAGCAAAAACAGAAAACAAACATTCTCGTTTTACAACCCATAATTAGCATTTCTGAAAGATATCCAAAAAGCTAAACTAACCCATTTTCCAAACAAAACAAAACTGCTAAATCAACCCTCCCTTAGTTTGCTCTTTTAGATCAAAAAAGCCATCCCGTTGCTGAATCTATTCAAATCCCTTTAACGCCTGTTTCTGCACACGTTGTAAAAATCCACAGGACTGTGCAAATAACCCGTGAATTATTATAACATATAAATAAATTGAAAACAACTAAAAAATAAACGCTACAATATTCGGATAGTCCTAGCGGTTTTGTAAAGTAACATCTACAGACCCCAACTTTTGGAAATAAAAAAAGTAAACCCTAGTAACCACTGTAATTTCTAAATGTTGGGGACTGTTGCTATACAAAACCACGACCATCCGGGAATTTTAGTCAAAAAATAAAATAAAATTGAAACTAAAAAGGTTAAAAAACTAAAAAAAATAAAATGTTATTCTCATGGCCAGTCCCACAAGGTAATCGCAGAATTTCCGCTCCCTCAAGGCGATAGGATATGACAAGCCCCTAGACATCTTCAACAGGAAATTTCACCTCTCACGAACTAAAATCTCAACCGTTCAAAACATCAAGGGATTTTTTTTCGACGATTTATTCTATTTGAGTTTTGCGAATACTTGATAAAAATTCGCCTCAATGTATTAAAACCGTCGATACAAATTAAAAAAAAAACATAATAAACACAAAATCAATTAAAATAAAAAAAAAAAGATATTAGCTTCTTCAGTTCAGGTCTCCAATAATTGTTTCCGCATGGATTAAGATCCTCGGAAGAACGAAAGTATTATTTGAATCATCATCAGAAGCATTCAAAAACAGGAATTGATTTAAACAGAATACTATATGATAAACAATTTAAGTAAATCTCTTCAGTTCAGGTCTCCAAAAAACTTTCAGCACGAAAAATCTCAGAAGAACGAAAGTTATTAATTTTGAATCATCATAAGAGATGTTAGAGAAAATACCAAAAAAAATGTAGAAACAAAATTGAAGACAATTAACCTGAAGAACTGGATGGAGATTTGAAAGCTCTGGTAGAACAATGGAAGGATGTGATTTTGGGGAAGACGTGAGGAGGGTTTTATAAGCAAAACCCTAAATTAATGTGTTTTTTTAGGGTTTTAGGGTTTCAGAATAGGCTTTGGTTGGGTTGAGTTGGGCTGGGCTGGGTTGTGAGGCCTGGGCCTGTAGTAAGATGGATCTCTTTTTACGAATTTTGCCAACATCTTGGATCTATTCGACTTCATAAAAGTTATAAAACTTTATTATATTATGCTTACTAGGTTAGAACCCCGTATATTACACAAGTTGAATAAATACAATTTTATATACCAAATAATAAAAAAAATCTTAAAAAATTTCGTTTATTACACGAGTTGAATAAATGGAATTTTATATACCAAATAATAAAACAATATATATTAATTTTATATATTAAATAATAAAAAAAGTTATATCTTTAATAACCGCGTGTATTGTACGAGTTGAGTAAATTTAATTTTATATATTAAATAATAAAAAGTTACATTTTTAAGAACCTTGTCAAGCTGAGGAGCGAGACTAAGTTCGACCATTAGGGATACTAAAGCAGGAGGCTGTGTTATACGGGTTGAACACATGTAATTTTATATACCAAACAACAAAAAGTTATATCTTTATAAATCTTATATATTATATGTATTGAATAAATCTAATTTTATATACTACATAACAAAAAAAAAGTTTTATTTTTAAAACCCCGATGAAACACCCTAACACGCTTTAACTGAAAAGACGTAGCGGAAATTCGTACCATAAAATTTTCTTTCATTAAAAACGTTTTGACCTACTAGCAAGTTCATTATGAAACACTTTCTTACATTATATGCATCTTTTGTACTCATTTACATAATAAAAGCATAACTTATAACTATCATTTTACATAATCAACATTCCCGTACAATCTATCTCGTGACTCGGTCTTTAATCGCTACGCCTCATGGTGACAATCTGCGATTTGTACAACCTGCACCCACCACATATATTCACAACGTTAGTATACGTTATATACGAGCAAGATTCTTAATCATGTAACCTCGTAACGTTCTCTCCACATCTACTTTCCATCACATTATCCTTCTAGAACTATTCATTCCATCCGAGTGTCTAATCTTTGACGAACTTCAATATAGCACCTGCACTACATTCATTCTCGAGGCATATTGTTAATAACATCAATACTTAAGTGTATTGAAACCACGTATGCATTACATACATAATTGTGTACATACATCCCTACTCACATACAAACTTACATACATAACTACATATAAACATACCTTCTCACATACATACGTACACACATAACTACCCACAACATACATACTCACATACATACATACATACATACATACATACATACTTAACTACATACAAACATACCTTCTCACATACATACATACATACATACATAGATGACTACATACAAACATACCATCTCACATACATACATACATGCATCATGACTACATACAAACATACCTTCATAAAACGGATCATAATTACACACGTGCATACCTTCAATCACATGTACATGTATTTACATAATTACAATAACACATTCGTACATACGTACTGACTCGTATTCATGATTACTTATTAGCTTAAGCGTATTTGGAAGAAGTTAAATCAATACATACATACCCACATACTTAGTTCATTACCTCGCATACTCGCTCCCACAACCCGGTCTTACCCACACATCATAAACACTTTTTAAATGCCCTTCGGGTATGATTCGGATCTTAAGAATGAGTTCCAAACTCATCAGTGACTTACCAAGCCTTTCGGTAGGGTTGAGGAACATTATGAAGACTTAACAAGGCTTAGAATGGGTCCACGGGGTCCGAATTCGAAGGAAAAACAAAGAAATTTACAAACTTTACATTTGTTTCTGACCTCCACCGTAAGCTACGGTGGTGGCTACCGCAGCTTACGGTGGCCCCCAAAAGACTACGGTAGCTTCAAACTGCCTTACGGCAGAAACAGAATTCCCAGCACCCACCGTAGCTTACGGTGGGCACCGTAAGCTACGGTGATGCCCAGTTCAGCCCCCATTTTAAATACTAAAACTTGCATAACTCGTTCGTTTTGCATCCGTTTCACTTGAAACCTGTTCCTAAACATCCGTAAAACAAGTCCTTACGTATTAGACTAAGAATCCTCATCCCGGGTCCTTAATCATTACTAGTTTTATTACCGTTACCTTACTTATTCTTATTTATTCGACCCGTTTGGTCCACAAACTACCTTTGACTATCTATATCAATACTTATCTTAATACTTTCAATCATTTCATACCATACATAGCTTCCCTTCATTTATAGACCAGAAAGTCCTTATGTATACTAAGAAGTGAGTCAGAAGTCACTTACCTTAAGCGTTAGTGTTCATGCTTGATTCCTCGCCTCCGCTTGACCCGTTAACCTTCCGTTCTTGAGTCCATGCTAATGTGATTCCTATCCTTTCATGTCATCACAATCACATTATGATTAGCATATTTGCTCATTCATACTAATATTCGTTTTTCCAACTCTTATCTACATTGACTTTCACTAGCACGCATACGACATGATTTGTCAACCACTTAGACCATATTAACGACATCATATTAATTTCATACATAATGTTGTATAACACATACAACTACATGATCACATAGTCACATACACAATATACACAACCAATTTACACATACTTATGCTTTCGTAACTCTACATTCGACAATCGCATTGTTCAACATTCACACACTCAAAATTATCATCTTACATAAGTACACGACATAACTCCAACATTATCACTTATCAATAAACTACGCATTTCACATTCGTACACATTCACTCTTAATCACCATAAATCAAGCGCATCAATTACATGGCGAGCATCACATCATTGGAGCATAAGGTACAAGTTCCCAATGCATAATTTTTACCAAACCATACATTCAAATCCGAATTCTCATATAGACTCCACCTTAAGCGTACTTAACTTATTATTTTGCTAACGGCTACACCATAAGCACCTTCTATACATAATTACCCACAACCTTCATAAAATTTCACAATTTTGCTCTCTTAGGCATTTTATCGAACACTTGGCGGGTGTATTGCTAACAAAGCATTATGTACAAGCATTCTTTGCATATTCTTAATAACTCATATCAAGATCATCTAATTCCACTAGGATCATGTAATTTTCATACTATACTGAAGGGGTAAGGTCCCAAAAACCTCATAAAAAGGATTTGAGACCATACCACAAACTGGCCTTTCAACCTTTTAACCTTGCGCGGCCGCGCATTGGTCTCACAAAAGGGAGAAAGTAATCAACAAGCTATGGTCGCGCGCCCAAAGGAAAGCATAAAATCCTTGCGCCTTCTTCCATTAGCAAAGGATTAAAATCCTAAAGATCAATACTTCCGCCCAAATATCATAACTTGGATATCATTTTACCCAGACTTGGGATTTATTCATCTGTGTCCACACAGTAAGGTGTCACACTAGATTACAGCAGTAATCTTCTAGAAAGAATATGATCGTGCTCCACCCAGACGGTTATAACCGTCTGGACACGTGTCATTACCACAAGCATCCCTGAAATCACAATAAAAGCATGCAATTGGAGAATGATCTCCACTTAAATCACTTTCCACGTGGCAATCCCCCAGCCATAGATCAAACCACGATCCGTGTGCATTCACATCGGATCGAGGTTACTTAACGTGGAATTAAAGAACTTAACGGAAGGAAATATAACCGCTACGGCGTTAGCATCTTCCGTCATCTTTTCAATAACAAGTTTCCCCTCCCAAACTCCCGGTTATAAATTGGAGAACTGTTCAGGTATAAACTCAGATCACATTCACCTCTCAAATACTTTATCTTCTCCATTACCAATACTTATTCTCACACCGGAGTCGGGTCAAGGAGAGAACCCTCTTCTCCCCTTGGCGAGGCTAACGGTGCTCTGTTTTGCAGAATCACCGGAGAAGAAGTTCGGCAGCAACTGAATCAACCGAGAGAGAGCCAACCCTTTTATGCGGAATCAAACCCCCTAGATATCTCGGTTCCGACCATTTATCTAGTGTTTCTTCATTGGCGCCCACCGTTTTCTCAGTTTTTCTAGTTTCTACCTCGTTTCGATTCAGTTCATTCCATTTTTCTGTTTTTGCACATGGCAGAAAATTCATCTTCTCACCGACAAACTGGTCCTCGACCAAACATCGGAAACAATTTCCAAATAGAAGGATCCCCAGAACATTGGGTTACCAGATGCCAAGCTGCTTTAAACACAATCGTTACGCAAATTGCCAGATCTGATTTCCCAAATGTCAGATCTGGAGAAGAAATCAACATTACAGAATTGGACCCATGAACCCCACGTTTGGGGGACGTCCAATCCAGCCAGTGCAGAGATAGCAGTTATCAGAAACAAATATACATGGTTCAAGGAGGTCCGTCACGAAGACCAAATAAACGAAACTATGATCAACATTGGAGAGAACAGCAAGTCGTGTTCCCTGTTGTTCATGGGGGCCCTCAGGAAGAACGACCAGTGATTATCACTGGTATTTTTGGTCATTACCGAACGGACTATATGTTTATAGATCCAGGTAGCTCGATGGACATCATATACGAACAGTGCTTTAAACAGCTCGATTCAGAAGATGAAGCACGTTTGGAACCGATCGATTTTCCCCTCACCGGATTTTGTAATGAAGCTGTATTCCCATTAGGGCAAATTGCTTTCCCGGTGACTTTATCAGATGGCAAACATTCACGAACAGTTACAGTCAATTTCATGGTCATGCCAGCAACATCACGACATGATGTTTTGCTCGGGAGAAGGTCACAAAGAGAATTCAGCATGATCACTTCCATTCCACATGCTGCTTGTGGATTTCGGACAGAAACCGGCGTTGCAATTCTCTATTCAAGCAAAGAAGTCATGTCCGTGGACGACGAACCACCAGCAAAGGTAGTCAAACCTTCGGCACCAAACGAACCAGAGAAATGGGTTCTGAACAACGAATACCCAGAGCAAACCATTCTGCTAGGACAAGCCATTTCACCAGCAACACGCATACAACTGAAAGAGTTATTGTTTAACAACAAAGATATATTTGCCTGGTGCCCAGCAGACATGACTGGAGTTCCACGCGACATCGCGCAACATTGTCTAAACATCAAACCATCAGTAGAACCTGTTGCTCAGGGGAGGCGCAACTTCAGTGAAGAAAAAGCAAAAGCGATGGATGAGCAAGTGACAGAGTTACTCAATGCGGGAATCTTGCGCGAAGTAAAATACCATACATGGGTTGCCAACCCAGTGATGGTACAAAAACATAGCGGCGGATGGAGAATGTGTGTCGATTTCAAGGACCTAAACAAAGCATGCCCCAAAGATTGCTACGCACTCCCAGAGATAGACAAAAAAGTCGACTCTCTGGCATCATTCAGATGGAAATGCTTTCTCGACTGTTATAAGGGTTATCACCAGGTCCAGATGAAAAAAGAAGACGAAGACAAAACCGCGTTCCGCACAGATAAAGGCATCCACTGCTACACGAAAATGCCGTTTGGTTTGCGCAACGCAGGCGCAACTTATCAACGCCTAATGGACACAGTCTTTAGCAAGGATATTGGCAAAACTGTCGAAGTATACATGGATGACCTCGTCATCATGAGCCATGAAGAAGAGACAATGCTCAACAATATCCAGCGCACGTTCGAGTCCTTACGTAGCGTGAACTTAAAACTTAACCCAACAAAATGCTCCTTCGGCATGGAAGAAGGAAAATTTTTGGGTTTTATAGTTACAAGAGACGGCTTCAAGGTCAATCCAGAAAAAGTGCAGGCCATCCAGCTAATGCCGTCACCTGCAACAGTCAAAGAAATGCAAAGGCTCGCCGGACGATTAGCAGCTCTGAACAGATTCTTGGCTAATCATGCGGCAAAATCTTATCCATTTATCAGTACGCTGCGAAACTGCGGAAAGAAGACTCCTTTTCAATTGACGCCTGAAGCAGAAGCAGCATTCAAGCAAATGAAAGAATGTTTAATTCAGCTACCAACACTGACCGCGCCAAAAGAAAAAGAACTGTTAATCTTATATCTGTCAGCAGCGGAAGTAGCGGTAAGCGCAGTATTAATGGTAGAACGGGAAAATATCCAGACTCCAATCTACTATATCAGCAAAATGCTCACTGGCCCCGAAACTCGTTACTCAATGATAGAGAAATTGGTTCTAGCGTTAATACACGTATCCAGACGCTTGCGCAGGTACTTCTCATGCCATGTCATCACAGTTCTCACGAATTATCATTTAGGCCAAATCTTGTCAAAGCCTGACGTGGCGGGAAGATTGGCTAAATGGGCCATTGAGCTGGGAGGCTACAACATTTTTTACAGACCAAGACCCGCAATCAAAGGGTAAGTTCTAGCAGACTTCGCCACTGAAGTTCCCATCGATAAAATACAAGAATGTGAGGCAATCCAGAACCCAACACCTGTTTTCGACGACAGAGTCTGGACCTTACACACAGATGGTGCTTCCAATGATGATGGAGCAGGAGCAGGCCTCCGATTAGTCAGTCCGGATAATCACGAACTTACATATGCAATACGATTAGATTTCCAAAGTACCAACAATGAAGCAGAATACGAAGCATTTTTAGCAGGTCTCCGTCTAGCACTCAAAATGGGGGCAAGAAACCTTGAAGCCAACGTTGACTCAAAGCTAGTAGCTGAACAAGTTAACGGTCGTTATGATGCGAAGGGGGAAGCTATGGCGTTATACCTTGAACAAGCGCGGATGTTAATCAGCCAATTTCAAACATTCAAAGTCAATCACATAAACAGAAGCGAGAACAAGCACGCTGACGCGCTAAGCAAGTTAGCTGCTACCAGCTTTAAGCACTTAGCAAAGGAGGTACGCATAGAGGTATTATCCAACCCTTCCATTCATCTCAAGCAAGTAAGCGTCATAGAAATGGGAGATCCATCCTGGATGTCTCCAATTATTTTGTACCTTCAACACGGAAAACTTCCGGAAGGAAAGGCAGAAGCTCGGAAAATACAACACAAAGCAATAAATTACGAGAATGGGCCCATTACTACGCTGTGTTGATAAAACAGACACCCAATACCTAGTCAGAGAAATCCACGAAGGATTATGTGGGATACACGCGGGATCGCGCATAGTCGTGGCAAAAATAATGAGCGCCGGATACTACTGGCCAGGAATGCACATGGACGCAGTTGATCTTTTAAGAAGATGCGAGGCATGTCAACGCCACGCACCAAAGACACTCCGACCCAAAAACCCGCTAATTCCCGTTACTTCCGCCTGGCCATTCCAAGAGTGGGGCATTGATCTTGTTGGCCCATTTCCTGACGCGCCGGGTGCAGTAAAATTCATCATCGTCGCGGTGGACTACTTCACAAAATGGGTGGAAGCTAAAGCTTTGGCCTCAACAACAGCAATGGTAATCCGCAAATTTATATGGGAACATATCATTTGCAGATTTGGGTTACCATTGCGCATTATTTCCGACAATGGTACAAACTTCGCCGCGGAAGATCTTCAAAAATGGTTCAAAGAAATGAAGATCGAGCACAACTTTGCCTCCGTTGCGCATCCTCAAGCGAACGGTCAGGTAGAAAGCGTAAACAAACAAATCATTGACGGCATAAAAGCGCGACTTGGGACAGCGCGCAGAGGGTGGGTTGACGAACTTCCCAGCATCCTTTGGACGCATCGAACAATGCCAAAGACTAGCACCGGAGAAACTCCGTTCAGTCTAGTCTATGGGTCTGAGGCTGTCATTCCAGCTGAGATAGGTTTATCATCACCGCGCATGTTAGCCATGGAAAAACAGAGCAATGAACAAGAGCGAAGAATGGATTTGGATCTTCTGGAAGAGAGGCGCCAGAACGCTGCCATAACGGAAGCAAGGTACAAATCCAAGCTCGAAAAATATTACAATGCGCGCGTGCATGTTTGCACCTTTGTCCCCGGCGATTTTGTCTTACGCGACAACGAGGCGTCAAACGCCGAAAAGCCCGGCAAATTAGCGCCAAGGTGGGAAGGACCATACGTCATTAACGAGGTCTTAGGCAAGGGGCATATACCCTAAAGAGGATCGATGGGACCCTAGTTCCCCGCACCTGGAACGCACAACAGTTGCGCAGGTGTTACATATGAACCAAGTCTACAAAAGCGAAAAGAACATACAGGCAATGTATTTCTTTATTATGTCTTACAAGCCTTGCGCTTTTATCAATACAAACATCATTTTACTTACATCACTGTTTATTACAAATTGCATGTAATTTCTTTGGGTCGCGCGAAAACGATATGGTCAAACATTGTACACCGCATGAACAGTCTAAAAACAAACAAGCTGTTGTGCCTTTTAGACAAACGTTCACACATGAGCACAATACCATCCCTCATTCGCCTTACCTATCCAAAAGTAATTATACACATGCAACATATTGTAATCCACACATACAAGAATTAAACCCTACGGGAATAGAAGTATATCACAATATACATCATCAAAAAAGTGTAACATAAACACTTAACAAGATCATAGCAATGATCTTCAAAAAAATTTTTTTTCCAAAAGCTTACAAAAAAGCATTTAACAAAAGACAAAAACTGGTCCTAAGGTTAAACACCTAACCAGCACCGGAATCATCATCAGCAACAAACACCTGCTCACTCCGACGAATTTTCTGGCGTCGATACACTAACCGGCATTCTCCTTTTTGAAGCATCGGGAACCGAGCCATCAACCCATCGACATCCAACACAATATTAGCTCCAGCAGCAACATCAGTATGCTGAAGAACCTTGCAGTCAGAATCAACAACCGCCGGAGAAGCAAGTTCGACCAACTTCTTTACCGGAATAGTAGTAAGTGGTGGTGAACGAGAAAGAAGTACGAGACCTTCAGCAGCCTCATACACCCTGAGAACATCCAGCAAGAGACGAGTGTGGTAAGAACATTTCATCCTTTTTGATAAGAATCAACTAGGAAGACAAGGTATCTCGAAAATACATATATATAAAGAAGAACTCAACCTCGAGAAAGGAGAAACCTATCATTAACTGTCAGAATTACATCACATCCAAACGGCGCTACAGGAACCAGGGTCATTTTCTCATTAATGAAGTCTGACAAAGCGCCAATACAAATCTCAAGATCAAAGAGAAAAACACCCACTCTTACTAACAGGTGACGTCATTACGTGTCAGAGCATGATTACAAAGTCACATTTTTTCCTTTTCCAACAAAATAAAGCTTCCAAGAGAAGATTTCTTATTTTTTCGCGCCCAAAAAGCATTTCTCTCTCTTAAGTCCAGTGCTCCACTTATTTGCATAAGTACACCACTAGACTGGGGGGACTTGAAGGGGTAAGGTCCCAAAAACCTCATAAAAAGGATTTGAGACCATACCACAAACTGGCCTTTCAACCTTTTAACCTTGCGCGGCCGTGCATTGGTCTCACAAAAGGGAGAAAGTAATCAACAAGCTATGGTCGCGCGCCCAAAGGAAAGCATAAAATCCTTGCGCCTTCTTCCATTAGCAAAGGATTAAAATCCTAAAGATCAATACTTCCGCCCAAATATCCAAACTTGGATATCATTTTACTCAGACTTGGGATTTATTCATCTGTGTCCACATAGTAAGGTGTCACACTAGATTACAACAGTAATCTTCTAGAAAGAATATGATCGTGCTCCACCCAGACGGTTATAACCGTCTGGACACGTGTCATTACCACAAGCATCCCTGAAATCACAACAAAAGCATGCAATTGGAGAATGATCTCCACTTAAATCACTTTCCACGTGGCAATCTCCCAGCCATTGTAACATCCGTCAAATTGGGTATCCAAAATCCGACCCGTTTTGAAAATCCGAATCCTAACCTTTGAAACCTTAGAATTTTTTCGCGAATTTAAAATAACTGATGCGAGATTTTTATTTAGATAGTTATATATAAAAAATCAATATAATTATTTAATTAATTAATCTAATTTAAAAGTTTATTTTTATATAAACTAGTTAGTTTATTAGATTTTAAAAATGAGTTTTTAAGGTTGCATAACCTAACCAAGTTAAGTTATATAGTTAGTCATTAAAGTTAAGGGTTAAACTACCATTATTAAAGATTAAACAACAGGGACTGATTTTGCAACTTTTTGAAACTAAAAAAAAAAAAATCAAGAATGGGCGCTGCCCAGACTCGAACCCGGGTCACCCGGAAGGACAAGCAACAACCAAACCACTCCACCATTGTCTTCTGATCGTTCAATTAACAAGTTCTTAGATTTTAAACCGAAATTTACGGTTGACTTTCTTTTTTTAAATGTTTGCCGCCCAAGACTGCTACGCAGACAACTATTTCCTTTTTCACATTTCTGATTTGTTGAGGACTAATGGAATGATTTCCGCGTTTCCAAAGTTATAGCTCAATCATTCCATGTTTCCATTTTGATTAGCAATCAAGAACATGGTCGCGATTTCAACTCGATACGCTCTCACGAACACTATAAAACCGAGACCCTCATAACCACTTTTGACACCACCCTCACAACACCTTTCGCAACCTATTTTAAACACCATCACACGCCATCCTCTACCTCTCATTATTTCGAAGATCGCTGAAGATTCGGAGGTACGAGGACGTCACCGGAGCACAAGCTGAAACACTTATTGTTGCCGGAGAGAAGCCAGCAGCGTCAGTTGTTGCCGGAACCGAACGGAGAACATGACGGGGGAACGCTTCATTTTCGGTAAACATTTCGTTTGTTTCGTTCCATTTGGTTTTGTGTAAACCTTCTATTGACACATTTTGTTCCATTCGTTTTGTGTTCACATTGCGTTTCGATATATACGCCGTAGTCGGAGTTCGCCAGAGCACCGAGCACGTCCACGGGAACCAGCCGGAGAAAACGAGTTCATCTCATTTCATTCGGTATACCTCGTTCTATATTCCGTTACTTTCGTTTAAACACTCAAATTAACTGTTATGATAAACTAATCGGAAACAAAAAGGAATTTATATATATATAAACAGTATGTTCGGTCGTCTTTATATGAAGAAGATGACTGCACGAGTTAGAGTTAGCGTTATTATGAAATAAAAGTATAAAACTTACCCAATCTGGATATGTTGCTTAGTGGTCGCGTGTTCGATCCTCACCTCGTACTTTGTCACTGCAAATTAATATATATATGTTTTATTATATTAAAACCAATACCCGAACCTTTCAGTTAACAGCATGTATATGAATTAATCAATAACTAATGAATTCATTTTTTTATTCTTTTAATCTTTAATCCATATAACACAGTTTTTACTTTATTTTTTTCTAATTTGTTATTAATAAAATCATGAAACTTAATAATAATTTAACTAATAATTAACAATTTATTATACCTATATAATATTAGTAGGTTATTATGAGATTAACTATACAAATAATCAGGTTGTGAAACCTAAATAATAGGAATTATGTTCTTTTTATATTAACTAGATCGTCATGTGTTATTTATCCTATCTAGGATAAACGCTCTTGTACGTTCTCATTCTCTTGGATTCTCTATCTTTACTCGTCCTTACAAGAAGCGCAACGCAATCAATGTGAGTATACTCGATCCCATTTTCGTTTTAAACACATTTGGGTGCAACATGTATTCTCTATTCAAATTACACAACACTTGAGTCTTGTTTTAATCACACTCTATCCACATTTAAACATGAAACAATTTGATTCTTGTTATTCTCTTATGCTATGCAAGTTGAACGTGTTAATCGCAATGCCCTTGAGTCTTGGGGTATTGCGATGTTGAACGATATGTGAACGATATGTGAACGATGTTGAACGATGTTGAACGATATGTGAACGATATGTGAACGATGTTGAACGATGTTGAACGATGTTGAACGATGTTGAACGAGATTGAACGATGTTGAACGATATTGAATGGCAAAGTAGTAACTTGTATCATTGTATTCATGTTGGATATGAGCACATTTAAACACTTTATTCTACTATACTATGTATCAAACTTGTATACTCGCCAACATATTTTTGTTGATTTATTTTAATACATGTTGCAGGTTGTTAGACGAAATTATCAAGAAAACAAGCTAGGATGGCTTTAGAAACCCATTTCAGCAATTAAACAATGCTTGAATTTATGTTTACTATTTGAAACGATGTATCACTCTTTAGTTTTAATAAAATGGTTTAATCTATATTGTCACAATTAGTGTTATGTTGTTTTGAGCAATTTGTACGTCTCATCCCGATGTTTCCACCATCGGTTGGGGTGTGACAGATTGGTATCAGAGCCATAACTATAGGGAATTAGGAAGATGACCATACTTTTCCCTAGTCTATAGTAGGAGTACTCTGATACCAGATTAGTATCAGAGCCATAACTATAGGGAATTAGGAATGTCTTGCCTAGTCTATAGTTTAAGAGCTTATTCATTATGTGTTGCTTAAAACAACTTCCTTTCTATCTTCTTTGCTTCCATCTACTTTCTTGGACTCTTAATATACATGCCTTTCCTAAGGCTAACACAATGCACTTGGAGGCTTGGAATACACTCATGTAACACAATCGAAACGATTCATCAAGATAGGGGTGATTCCCACACTTGGTGATGACTTTCACTCAGCTATACTTTGATTTTTGCACGAAATCTACCCTCAAGTTAGGAGTGATGTCCAAACCTTGAAGGGAGTTTTCCATTTCATATTCTATTGGACCCTTATCTTTCGATAAGTACCAACCACATTAGGGTACGATGTTATCAAGTTAGAGGTGATACTCGCATCTTGTTAACTAGTCCCACTCCTCGATTTTCGCTCTCGCCAAAGTTCCGATTTTCCCAATCGATTAAGGACGTGTAGTAACTGGAAGGACAAATATCGTTAGTCGCTCCTCGATGAGAGTATTTGTCTATTAGGCCAAAGCACGTTTCCTTAATTCGAAAAGGACTTCGATTCACTTTGGAATAGTCTTATGTTACGTTCCGTGACAATCCATGTTTTACGTTAAATCTCTTTTTATGCTATCTCAATTTTCATGTGTTTTACATTTGTACGATATATCATTTCAATCTAATACATGCATGCTAGTATGTTATACTGGATTCGTGATTAGTGGGTTATTCTTATGTGATGAACTTGTCTTTTAACCCACACCTTAACATGTATAGCACTATGCGTAGTGCTATAGGAGTAGCGCCCGCCCGTATTCTAGTGGTCATGTTAAATTAACAACATTACACCATCTTCGTTGTGACGATGTTGGGTAGTCAACTTTGCGGTACACGATGGGTTGACCTGTTTATTCACATGCCAGTGATACGTTAATCTTGTTAACTAAGTATGTGATGTGGATTGTTCTAAATTTTATTCTAATACTCATATTTCCCAAAAATGGAAGCTTAAAATCAAGATAGGAGTGATTTCCTTACCTTGACGATTAGCTTCGCTCAATATTCAACTTCACCAATGAGCTAGGGGTGATTTCCTTACCTCAGAGGTAGTTGCCAACTCTTTTTCGTTATCAATGAAACTTTATATTTGAACGTTACTTTCATTTCAAGTTTGGAGACACGTTACACACTATCTTCGCAATCTAAAACAAATAATAATAATCTCTTGAGATCAAACTAAATTTACGATGCTTTCATTATCTATGTTACAACGTGAAACTCATGATTATGCTATATGAAACTAATTGAACATTTTATATGCTATGTGAAACAAATTGAACCTTTTGTATGCAATGTGAATCTATATGCTATGTGATGCACTCATAAAAACAATTTTTCTTAAAACAAAACGTTACGATCTAGTCTCTCACATATTCTTTCTTTCGAATCTTTAGAGGTCTTCTTCTTAGATTTCGAGGACGAAATCTCCTAAAGTAGGGGAGACTGTAACATCCGTCAAATTGGGTATCCAAAATCCGACCCGTTTTGAAAATCTGAATCCTAACCTTTGAAACCTTAGAATTTTTTCGCGAATTTAAAATAACTGATGCGAGATTTTTATTTAGATAGTTATATATAAAAAAATCAATATAATTATTTAATTAATTAATCTAATTTAAAAGTTTATTTTTATATAAACTAGTTAGTTTATTAGATTTTAAAAATGAGTTTTTAAGGTTGCATAACCTAACCAAGTTAAGTTATATAGTTAGTCATTAAAGTTAAGGGTTAAACTACCATTATTAAAGATTAAACAACAGGGACTGATTTTGCAACTTTTTGAAACGAAAAAAAAAAAATCAAGAATGGGCGCTGCCCAGACTCGAACCCGGGTCACCCGGAAGGACAAGCAACAACCAAACCACTCCACCATTGTCTTCTGATCGTTCAATTAACAAGTTCTTAGATTTTAAACCGAAATTTACGGTTGACTTTCTTTTTTTAAATGTTTGCCGCCCAAGACTGCTACGCAGACAACTATTTCCTTTTTCACATTTCTGATTTGTTGAGGACTAATGGAATGATTTCCGCGTTTCCAAAGTTATAGCTCAATCATTCCATGTTTCCATTTTGATTAGCAATCAAGAACATGGTCGCGATTTCAACTCGATACGCTCTCACGAACACTATAAAACCGAGACCCTCATAACCACTTTTGACACCACCCTCACAACACCTTTCGCAACCTATTTTAAACACCATCACACGCCATCCTCTACCTCTCATTATTTCGAAGATCGCTGAAGATTCGGAGGTACGAGGACGTCACCGGAGCACAAGCTGAAACACTTATTGTTGCCGGAGAGAAGCCAGCAGCGTCAGTTGTTGCCGGAACCGAACGGAGAACATGACGGGGGAACGCTTCATTTTCGGTAAACATTTCGTTTGTTTCGTTCCATTTGGTTTTGTGTAAACCTTCTATTGACACATTTTGTTCCATTCGTTTTGTGTTCACATTGCGTTTCGATATATACGCCGTAGTCGGAGTTCGCCAGAGCACCGAGCACGTCCACGGGAACCAGCCGGAGAAAACGAGTTCATCTCATTTCATTCGGTATACCTCGTTCTATATTCCGTTACTTTCGTTTAAACACTCAAATTAACTGTTATGATAAACTAATCGGAAACAAAAAGGAATTTATATATATATAAACAGTATGTTCGGTCGTCTTTATATGAAGAAGATGACTGCACGAGTTAGAGTTAGCGTTATTATGAAATAAAAGTATAAAACTTACCCAATCTGGATATGTTACTTAGTGTTCGCGTGTTCGATCCTCACCTCGTACTTTGTCACTGCAAATTAATATATATATGTTTTATTATATTAAAACCAATACCCGAACCTTTCAGTTAACAGCATGTATATGAATTAATCAATAACTAATGAATTCATTTTTTTTATTCTTTTAATCTTTAATCCATATAACACAGTTTTTACTTTATTTTTTTCTAATTTGTTATTAATAAAATCATGAAACTTAATAATAATTTAACTAATAATTAACAATTTATTATACCTATATAATATTAGTAGGTTATTATGAGATTAACTATACAAATAATCAGGTTGTGAAACCTAAATAATAGGAATTATGTTCTTTTTATATTAACTAGATCGTCATGTGTTATTTATCCTATCTAGGATAAACGCTCTCGTACGTTCTCATTCTCTTGGATTCTCTATCTTTACTCGTCCTTACAAGAAGCGCAACGCAATCAATGTGAGTATACTCGATCCCATTTTCGTTTTAAACACATTTGGGTGCAACATGTATTCTCTATTCAAATTACACAACACTTGAGTCTTGTTTTAATCACACTCTATCCACATTTAAACATGAAACAATTTGATGCTTGTTATTCTCTTATGCTATGCAAGTTGAACGTGTTAATCGCAATGCCCTTGAGTCTTGGGGTATTGCGATGTTGAACGATATGTGAACGATATGTGAACGATGTTGAACGATGTTGAACGATATGTGAACGATATGTGAACGATGTTGAACGATGTTGAACGATGTTGAACGATGTTGAACGAGATTGAACGATGTTGAACGATATTGAATGGCAAAGTAGTAACTTGTATCATTGTATTCATGTTGGATATGAGCACATTTAAACACTTTATTCTACTATACTATGTATCAAACTTGTATACTCGCCAACATATTTTTGTTGATTTATTTTAATACATGTTGCAGGTTGTTAGACGAAGTTATCAAGAAAACAAGCTAGGATGGCTTTAGAAACCCATTTCAGCAATTAAACAATGCTTGAATTTATGTTTACTATTTGAAACGATGTATCACTCTTTAGTTTTAATAAAATGGTTTAATCTATATTGTCACAATTAGTGTTATGTTGTTTTGAGCAATTTGTACGTCTCATCCCGATGTTTCCGCCATCGGTTGGGGTGTGACAGCCATAGATCAAACCACGATCCGTGTGCATTCACATCGGATCGAGGTTACTTAACGTGGAATTAAAGAACTTAACGGAAGGAAATATAACCGCTACGGCGTTAGCATCTTCCGTCATCTTTTCAATAACAGGTTTCCCCTCCCAAACTCCCGGTTATAAATTGGAGAACTGTTCAGGTATAAACTCAGATCACATTCACCTCTCAAATACTTTATCTTCTCCATTACCAATACTTATTCTCACACCGGAGTCGGGTCAAGGAGAGAACCCTCTTCTCCCCTTGGCGAGGCTAACGGTGCTCTGTTTTGCAGAATCACCGGAGAAGAAGTTCGGCAGCAACTGAGTCAACCGAGAGAGAGCTAACCCTTTTATGCGGAATCAAACCCCCTAGATATCTCGGTTCCGACCATTTATCTAGTGTTTCTTCATATACCCATATTAACTGACAATTACTCGTTACATACAACATCATACATCAATCTTACACAACTAATGAACATGCATGATTATCCATATCATCATCTTCACTACTACAAGTGGTTTCATCCAAAATCTTCAAATTACTTAGAATCTTGCATTGTTCATGTTCTATATTGTGATTCTAACACATCTACATGATCAATTTCATACAATTTCATGGATTGTACATAACCCACTTCATAGCAAGATCATCAAATCATAAAATACAACTTACCACATGTTTGCTAGGGCTAGATCATCAAGAAAACGAGTTCATGCGTTCGATTCTTGCTCCATAACACCTTCAGTTGCTGGATTTTCTTGTGGTTAGGGTTCATACCCCTTCTTCCCCTTTTCTCTTGTGCGACCGTACGCACACACACAACCTTGTGTGTGTGTGATTTTTGTTTTAATATATTAAGTTTCCTTTTTGGCCATCTTAGCCCCTCAAGTTTACCATACTTTCTTAGTTGCCACAAGATTCATTCCCTAACCTATTATTAGGCATTTAACTAGGTTTATTTACTTACTTGTTGTATTTTATTTAATTACACATGGTAACCTGCTAATGAATTTCATTATTCGACTTTTGGGGTGTTACAAATCTACCCCCCTTAAAGAAGGTTTCGTCCCCGAAACCTTTCTCATTTCCATTAGACACTAATATCCTTTCCCTTACCCTATCAACACGACCACTGGCCCATCTTAGTAACAACCTTCTATTTTCAAGAACCCATCTCGGAGTTTTTATTAGTGTCGCTTTCACTAATAGCGATAGCTTCCAACACATTTCTTAGCTTATGGTTCATTCATCATTCTATTATTTGTATATCCTGTGCAATATACCAATTGTTTGCTCGAAACGATTCCAACTTCTTAATAATAGCATTCCTTCCTGTTTATTTCAAATCTCATATTATCTTCGTTGACTATACGATCTAAATTCGTAATTTATACATGCACATCTACGTTTAATTTTGATAGATACGTCGTAGTGCTAAATAACTATCCATTCTCAATTCATGATTATTCATTAAAGTTGCCTAAACAAGCGCATCATACAGGTTCTTCATACGAGAGTCTAACCCATACCCGAAGGTTTCGCTCATAACTTATAAAACGTAATTCTCAATGACATGGTTCTCTCCTTATGTTAATTATAAGGAATTAACCATTCCATACTATACCATACTCCTTTCACCACTCAATTTGCAGGGCGATTTCAATTTACTAATTCATACTTATCCGTCATAAATTAAAACACTTTACTTACCTCGATTTCATTCCATACTACAATGATCCGTAAATCAGATCTGTCCACATTCTTCACGAGTACTAGCCATACCAGGCTAGATTCCATTCATCCATGTAATGTGCCTCCACTCGAACGCATCCTTCCAACAATTCTGTTGGTTTCATTACATCAAAGATTCTAACATTATCATCAAGAAATTTAACAGTTAGTACTTTTCATTTCTCACACGAAACTTTTTCATTCTAGTTACTTAGTTCGCCAACCTTCATAATTTGATCTTTCAAGGCCAACTAACATTTCTTATTTATCGTATATGGATCGAGATATACGTTCGTACTTCTTTCCATTCATGCTTACTTGCAAAATCATTCATTACGTTATTTTGGTACTCATGACCAAGCTTACCCTTCTCATTCATACTTAAATCATTGTCCGGGTAGTAGCCCGCCTTACATTTTGACTCCTACGGATCGATTACTAACACATTTTACACATAACAGGTTGTAAAACTTCTTTCTTTCATTTTAAAACTTAGGTTTGTGTGTGTCCATTATGATCATTCTCTTGTTCATTTACTTTGCATTTACTCATAGAACTCGTTTGACATAACTGCGGTCAATTATTGACACAATTCTGATGTGGGTAAATTTTATATTTTATATGTTTTAAACCCATCTTGCGGATTCAAATGTAACATCCATACCTTTTACTACTTCTATATTTTGAATCCCTCTAGCGGTTTCTAACCTACCATTCATACATTTTCTTCCTTCTACGATTTGAATCCGTCTCGCAGATTCAAGTATATCATTTCTGCATTTCATTCCTTGAATCCGTCTTGCGGATTCATACATTCCCTTCGAGCCTTTCATTCCTTGAATCCGTCTCGCGGACTCAAACATTCCATTCATATCTTTCATTCCTTACACGTGTTGAATCCGTCTCGCGGATTCAACAGATCATTCATACTTCATTCCTTTCATGCATCGAATCCGTCTCGCGGATTCCAACATATCATTCATACTTTCGTTCCTGAAAGTCTTACATTTCTTTTCACCCCCACGTCCACCTACTACCTAATTCTAACGGACATACCTGTAACAATTATCACGGTCTCACGAACGTCATACGTTTCTTGTGTACTGGCCAGGTACACAATCCATGTAGGATCAAATCGAGCCAAAATCTGATTTTGATAATGAAATAAAGATGAACACACTAAAAATGTAGCAATTAAAACCCTTGAAATGATTTGCAAATGATAATACAAAGTAGCCCCCAAATCTTTCTCTAAATGTGTGTTCCCTAAAACCCTAATCATCTCATTCTATTTATAGCCTTTACCATTTTAGGCTAATTACAATTAAGTCCCTAGAGATAATAACTTACTAAAAATAGCACTAAACATGAAAACTCATTAAACAAGATAATAAATATATTTTGCCTACTCAAAATATATTTAATTATCCAAAGCATTATAACTATCGAATCTCGAACTTCCACACGCCATATCTTTCTTCGATCTTCCCGTGTCGACTTACGCGTTGACTTTGACTTGATGGCGTTGAAATTGTTGACTTGATTCGTTGATAACATTAGACTACACAATTTAGACCCAACAATCTCCCCCTTAGGCTAATGTTATCAAACTCTTGCATCTTCTTTAGAACCGTCAACATTATGCATGATGTAATCTTCAATTTGGGAAGCTTCAGTCTCAATTTTAAACCCAACAATCTCCCCCTAGACTGATGCTTTCCAAATATTCTTCACTGAAGATCTTCTTTTGACACTTTGCTCTGTAAAACTTTAAACTGACAAGCTCCCCCTTTTTGCATGCATCATCTTTGACAATCAGGAACAACTTTTTCCAACTCTCTTTTGCTTGAGTGAATCAGAAGATGTAGGAGGAGGATTCCTAGCTCGGTATCTTCTTCAATCTTCGGGAAACAGGTGCTTTGGTCTGGTATCTTGCTCAATTGATGATCGGCCATCATTGCAGCAAATAGTCGAAGTAACCTGTTCACAGACATAAACACGACTCCACATTTTCTTTTAGATTGATTCAAAGTACAGACAAAACCGTATTCATCTGTAGTGTGCAATGGAAAGAGTATCTCAAGCGGTTTGAGACACGATTGATGTGATATGGAAGACTTAGAAAAAAACAACTGTACACAAATCAAAAATATTTTTGGATTTTAGATTTTTTTTTTAACTTTCAACCTTTGAGATATAGATCTGATCAAATACGAGATCATACCAACTTTAAAAGTCTAGCCACACTTCAACTTTCTTTAGGATAGCTACGACTCAAGAATGATTGCTGGTATGTTAGTCCGCTTAAATCCATGCACCATTCTTTCGACATACATCAGGTGATTAATTATCATGTTTTGGGTATATTTACAAGACTTCTATGGCCCCCACACAAGCTATTGAGAATAGAATCATTACGCCCGTGGGTCCCACATCAGGACATACCCCCGCGATCAAGGTATGCGCAAAGATTCCTCATAACAGGTGAGTATATTGGTTTCATTCTTTTCAACGATAGGGTGGAGATCAGGTATGTACTTTCGTACAACATAGATCCCAATAACTATCGAGGGCTGAGACAGATAGCTTGATGAACAGGTCAGTACTTCCGTACAGCAGAGAGACCAAACTAATCCATCTAAAGTTTTGGACAATTTTGGCACTTATTATGAGAAGGGTTTTGGCCAAATATGGCACTTATTATGAGAGGGGCTTGGCCTGTTTTTTTTTTTTTTTTTTTTAAGGCACTTATTATTAAAAGGATATCATAGCGTCTAGGTCAGCATGTATCTGGATGCAGCAGAAGAACAACTATGATATCCCCGAATGAAATACCAATATAAAGACCCGAGATCTCAGACTTTGGCAATCTGTCAACGCAAGATTTAAGACCATTAAGCCATATGCCGCATCGTGTTACCCACTATGATGCGTAATGCCTGAGAGAAGCCAGAATCCTTGTGTAGACTTTATCTTTATCACCAAGATGCAGTTTACTTGTCTGAAATGCTGAATCTACCGACATATCGTTAACTTGGAGCCATATCCTCCATCAGATCTTATTCATGCGAAGACATAATCAAGTTAGTTCCTATCATTTCTCATATAAGATCATGATTATTTTGCAATAATCACATCTCATGGTCTAGAAAGTATTTTAATACTCCCCCTAAAATTTTATTTATGTACGACCATTTACTAAAAAAAACTGTATTTACAAACTAAAGTCTTCCACACTATGCACACACAAGCATATGTCAGCAAGAAAATGAGTGTGTTACAGTGCAGTTGAGTGTGCAACCGGGTTAGATACCATAACCAAACCTGTGATTTTCCCCAACTTGTATCTAGAACAACCACTGATAATAACCGGTGTTACTAACAGTCCTCCTTGGATGTTCCTACACTCATAAGCAATTCAGTTAGAGAGTGAAACCCAAGCCATCGTAGTCTTGGGTTGTCCCCTTTCATCAAAATAATAAACCTCTCGATATGCCAAATCTTTTCCCTCGTTGATTTCTTTTACAACCACTTGTTTGACTCGCCAAACCTGTGTTGGTTTAAAAATTTTGTTTGTAAAAGATTTAAAATTTGAAATAATTTTATGTTTAAGACCTGGAGGGAAAGATTGAGGTTTTGATGTGTTGGTCCTTTTCATCTTTGAATCATGTGAAATCGGCTTCACATGTGGAGACCTGGATGAAAAGTTTTTCATTTGATCTTTCAAAGATGTGTGATTTTTACCTTTTGATCCAGAGAAGAAATATTGGTTGCCTTTACCGTCTAGATCGTGTCGTTCTGGGCATTGTTTGAGCACATGACCTTCTTTTCCACACCTAAAACAAGCTTTGAATGGCTTTTGAGACTTTGCAGTTCCGTGTGATGCAACTAGGGGCGGGGATTGCTTTGAGCTTGACTCAGCATGTTGACAAACGTGAGGTTCAACACCTTCAGATGATCTTTTAACCTTTGACTCCCCAAGACTTTCATTCAACACTGATTCATCATCTGAGCTTGTGCAGTCTTCAATAACTAACTGCTCTTCTAGTGGATCTTGATTGACTGGACTTGCAGTGTCATTTGAGGTTGTTGGTTCTTGAACACCCGATGGTTCAAGGTCTTCAACCGTTTTACAAGCATCCGTTACTGAAGTTTCCAAGTCATTTGAGCTTTCCCATTCTTGGAATGACTGAAAGTCTGAATCGTGGTCATCACTTGAGCTTCCTTCGCTACCGTCTGAAGTTGTGGTGTTTGTGTCTTTGCTGCTGCTTTCTTCATTTAGCTCTTTTTCTGACTCTGACGTACTAGTGTGAGATGGAACAAATTCTGGAATTTCCTCCGTGAGGAATTTTCCGAATCTGTTTTGTTTCAATTCTGGAACAAACACAGGAGATTCACACACAACTTTTTCATCACAAAAGGTAGAGTTCAAATCAGGACATTCAACCACTACATTATCGTGGTTGTGGGTCTTAGGTTTAAGCACATGTCCATTACAGTTAACAATGGAAGTTTTGTTTGCTTTATCACAATTCCAGGCGAACCAGTTAACAGTGGAATAACTGTCGCCTGAATAACCTATCCCTATTTTTGTTCCACCACAGTCATTATCGCATCCATCTTCTTCACGCTCACTCACATCTGCATTGTTATCAGAAAGGTTAGTAACCTTTTCATTTTCATAAGAAACATTTTGAGCAATAAGATCATTTTCATCAATCAAATCATTATCAGGATGAGGAGATGGCATGGGTACATAGTTTTTGCTATGTGGCGGAAAGAAGAGTTTTCTTTCGTTTCCGAGCTTGTCCTTGTACCCAATCCCATCCTTCACATATGTCGGTCGTTGGCAATTTTTAATGTCAACCAGTGCCTTTTTACTGACGTTCCATTTATCAATTATGATTTGCAATCTATTGTTTTCATTTTGAGATTTTTCTAATCTTTCAGTTAAGTCGTTTATGACAAAATCTTTTCTGAAAACAAATTCCTTTAAAGTCTGCATTTCAGCTAAAGTCGAATTCAACTTTCTCTGATATGCAGCTTCATTTTCTTTCAATTCTTTGTTAAATTGCAAAACTTTTTCTTTGTCTCTAATTAGGTCACGGTTGAGGGATTTGTAATGTGCCACGACGTTCACACATGGTTGGGAACATAATTTGACTTTAAACTCGTAAGGAATGTTGTTTGCCAAGTCTTCCTCATCCCTTTCTTTGTTGGATTCCATTTTCGTCGCCTCATCAGGAATCTTTTCTTCTATCTTTTCACTTGCTGCACTGCTCCCTTCTTCCTCCTTCACAGCTTGAGCATCATCGACCACTGTAGTCTTTTCATCACATTGTGGAGCCTTTTCAGAGTTTGCGGAAGCATTGTTGAAGTTTGACGCGTTTACAGCTTGTGAGCTAGAGTCGTTGGAGGTTGTTGGGGGTACAGATGTCATGTTCTTGTGCGCATCAGCAGATGGGACAGATTTATAAGGATGTTCGACTTGATCTCTTTCGAAAGATTCTAGAGCATCGATCACATCTGATAACGTGATTGGATTCCAGTTGCTTAAGAAGCTTTGTTTAATTTTCATACATTTTAAGCTCCACTCTTTTGGAAGTGAGTTCAAAAGTTTACTGATTGCAGCGCGGTTAGTGATGGGATTACCAGCCTTTTTCGTTTTTGCCTTCATGTTTAAAAATCGGCTGATGTAACCTGATAAGCTTTCCCCGCGAACACCGCAGAACATGTCATATTCCTTTTGGACCATGTTCCTTTTGTTCCGAATCAATTCCTTGTCTCCTTCATAGAAATCAATCAACGCCAACCATAGTTCATTTGATGTCGTGTATTCTTCAAACATGTTGTAGTCTTTCGTTGATATGGCCATTGTTAAAGCAGCATGAGCCCGACGGTCACGTTGAATCAATGCCTTGTCTTTATCTGTGTAAGTCGAGGGATCGTTGTTGACTACATGCATGTCATCACGAACGGTCATGGGGACGTGAGCTCCAACGGTGATTGAGATCCATTGGTTATAGTCTGTGTACTCGAAAAAGGACTTGATTTGGTTTTTCCAACTGCTGAAATTGGCTGATCCTTTCAACTTTGGAGGTTGGGGTGCGGTTCCTGTTTCATGTTCAACTTGTGTAATGCGAGTTAACTGATTTTGAAACATTTTTTTTAATCTAAAAAAATATTTGTTTGAACTCAAAACCCAGTTCGAATTACTTTAGAAATAAACCCCGTATCAACCCAAAGTATCAACTCGAAAAGGCCCAAAACTTTACTTAAAACTCCCGATTTTGTTGTTGTTGTTGTTGTTGTTTTTTTTTAACACAAAACTAAAGACTCTAGGGCCCACAAAAAAATATGAACGGTCCAACTCCAAATTAACCAATTTAATTATAACCAATTTACTCTGTCAATTGTTGTAGCCCACTATTTAAATATGACCAATTTACTTTGTCCACTGTTGTAGCCCATATACAAATTGCAGCCCACTTCGTTGATCTTGATCCAAATTAAAGAGGAGTAAAAGAAGATGAAACCCTAATGTTTCAAACACATATCAGCCGCTATCTAATATCTGTCTCTCTCTCTCTAAGATCCAACAAAGCACCAAACCTAAAATTCAAATCACTTCAGCCGCTACCTCTACTCGCTTTTCTCTGAGCAAGTAACAACACAGCTATCGCCTTAATCTTTCTCTTCTACTCTTTTCTAGATATTTTACGGTAATGAAGGAGGTGGTGGTTCGTGGTGTTGAGTTGCGGCGGTCGGTGGTGATGACCGGAGAGAGGGGACGACAGTGACAGGCGGTGGCGGTGACAGGCGGTGGCGGTGACGGCGGCAGTGGTGGTTGTTGTGGATGTTGATTTTCGGGATGAGGGTTTGGTTGACTGGTGGTTGTCGGTGTTCCGGTGGATGTTAGAGGTGGGGGTTGTGAGTGAGAGCGACAGTTTCGGCTGAAGAAAGTGGTTACTATTTGTTGATCAAAACTTGTTATTTGCAGATGAAGAAGATGATGATTTTGAACAGTGACGGTGAACGACGGCCGAGTGTGGTGGTGAACTTCTGGTGTGGCGGAGGGGGTTGTAGTGGAGAAGGGGTACGGTGCAACGGTGGAGGAATTTGTGGGATGAAGGTTAAGATGGAGGAGGTTGTGATATTGAAGGATTTTTGTAAATATGTGTGTTTGGATGATAAGAAAGATGATTGCAGAAGGTTGTTAGGGGGTTCAACACTACGGGGATTTCAAGAAGACAACGGCCTCGTATGAAGATCAAGTAAAAACCTTTGTTTTTGTATTCTTTATGAAAAAACATCGGATGGAAAACTGACGGTGTTTATGATGATTCTTGTCGGGAAGACAACAGAACTATAAAAAATGTTCTTTTATTTTACTCTTTTCTTCTCTGAAATATAAATACGCAGAGAGATCTTTCTCTACCCCCTTTCTTTAAATAAATCAAAACGCCGGTTGGAATAAAAATTGCGGAAACGATGCCGGAAAATGTTGACTTACCGGCGTATTTACCAAATACGCCGGAGAACTTGAACTCGCGTTCAAGATTTAAATTCGCCGGAAAAGTTAATTTCGCCGGAAAGTTGCCGGAAAACCCAAATTCGCCGGAACTTTCAATAAAATCGCTATATTCAAAATAAATCGCTGTATTCAAAATAAAATCGCTGTATTCATAAAAAATCGCCCAAAAATATCAAAAACTCATCTAAAACCTTCTGATTTGAGCCGAAACCTCTTTAAATGATATAAAATCACTATGAGTCTTTCAAATAATACTAGTCTCAACTCACAATCAGCAAACACATAATTTAAACCTTTTAAAAACAAGATTTTTGAAGAAAAAGTGAATAAAATCAAAAACCCTAAAAGTTTCAAAACTTTTCAAATCAAAATCAGATTTTTTTTTAGGATGAATTTGAAGATTGTTGAATCCCAAATTCGAGTACCAAGCTCTAATACCAAATTGTAGGATCAAATCGAGCCAAAATCTGATTTTGATAATGAAATAAAGATGAACACACTAAAAATGTAGCAATTAAAACCCTTGAAATGATTTGCAAATGATAATACAAAGTAGCCCCCAAATCTTTCTCTAAATGTGTGTTCCCTAAAACCCTAATCATCTCATTCTATTTATAGCCTTTACCATTTTAGGCTAATTACAATTAAGTCCCTAGAGATAATAACTTACTAAAAATAGCACTAAACATGAAAACTCATTGAACAAGATAATAATATATTTTGACTACTCAAAATATATTTAATTATCCAAAGCATTATAACTATCGAATCTCGAACTTCCACACGCCATATCTTTCTTCGATCTTCCCGTGTCGACTTGCGCGTTGACTTTGACTTGATGGCGTTGAATTTGTTGACTTGGTTCGTTGATAACATTAGACTACACAATTTAGACCCAACAATCCACATACTAGTTTCGTGCCTTCGCGTAATCGCCACCTTATGTCCGCAGAATTAAGTTTCGGCACGTGTAACATTTTCAAAACTTCCTTACTCTGTCATTATATTTCATTTAAAATTTTCTTTTACCTGCTTAATCATACCATTTCATGCACCAATAAGCTAAATCTACGTATCTCGGTCAATATGTCATATTACATACCTTGGTGCCAGCGTTAGACCGCATTTACAGATCATCCTTTCCAAGCAATCATGCCGACCTTACACATAACATACTGTTAGTTATCTTCACATACATACTTAAGCACATACTTACCTTGGCACCTACCCTTAGATCTTGATCGAGTCTCGGATTGTACGGGTCCTTGGTCACGAGAGCACACCGGTTTGAGTTCAAGTAGTTACCTCCTTCTACTTGATTCTCTGAAACCAGGGCTCTGATACCAACTTGAAACACCCTAACACGCTTTAACTGAAAAGACGCAGCGGAAATTCGTAGCATAAAATTTTCTTTCATTAAAAACGTTTTGACCTACTAGCAAGTTCATTATGAAACACTTTCTTACATTATATGCATCTTTTGTACTCATTTACATAATAAAAGCATAACTTATAACTATCATTTTACATAATCAACATTCCCGTACAATCTATCTCGTGACTCGGTCTTTAATCGCTAGGCCTCATGGTGATAATCTGCGATTTGTACAACCTGCACCCACCACATATATTCACAACGTTAGTATACGTTATATACGAGCAAGATTCTTAATCATGTAACCTCGTAACGTTCTATCCACATCTACTTTCCATCACATCATCCTTCTAGAACTATTCATTCCATCCGAGTGTCTAATCTTTGACGACCTTCAATATAGCACCTGCACTACATTCATTCTCGAGGCATATTGTTAATAACATCAATACTTAAGTGTATTGAAACCACGTATGCATTACATACATAATTGTGTACATACATCCCTACTCACATACAAACTTACATACATAACTACATATAAACATACCTTCTCACATACATACGTACACACATAACTACCCACAACATACATACTCACATACATACATACATACATACTTAACTACATACAAACATACCTTCTCACATACATACATACATGCATACATGACTA